>NC_138087.1:75900115-75955115 GCF_964212035.1 Myotis nattereri | reverse complement strand
TCAGGAAAGATCACATTATACACATCACAAAAATGTCTGCGCATCACACAGAGAATTGGGCTTATGGGGAAGATAGAGGGGAAGTTTTGGGCGAGCTTTGCACAGTGGTGAAAGCAGGGGCCCCGGGGTAAGACTGTCCAGCCACACCCCACACACACACACCCTTGGCGACTGCCCTGTGATAACAACAGGCCCGGCCTGGTGGGGTTGCTGGAGGACACAATGAGAAGAAATGCATGGTCAATCCTCACCACTCCGTAAATATCAACTCCTAATGTAATCACCAACACGTCACCCCAAGGACCTGTTCCTGGGCCCCCCGATGGCTGTGGCACCCTCTCTGCTGAGAACCTGCGTGACCCATCTTCCCCAGGCCCTAGGTGTGAGCCAGGTAGACACCGTCGTTCCCATTTAACAGATGAGGGAACTGAGGCTCAGTAACCGGCCCCAAGTCCCACAGGGGCAGAGGACCAGGAACCCTGAACCATCCATGGACCCAGAGGAGGGACCAGGGGCCTGTTCCATCAGAGGGCAATTGCAAACCTTCTAAGGTCAGGGTCCGTCTGGGCGGATTCAGCCCAAGGCAGAAAGGGTCCAGGTGCAAGGCTGGGCCAGGTGGGGCATGAGACCTGAAGTTTCAAGCTTCTGGGAGGTCCATCCACCTGCAGCCAGAACCCCGGGGCTGGTGGCACCAGGGCGGGGCCTGGGCAGCACCAGGAAACGTGGGAACGCCTGCCGTCCTGTGTTATGTGCCGTGTGCTGTGCAGGAGGCTCACGGCCTGGGCCTCGCCGGATGCTGGCCCAGCCCAGACAAGGCCTTCTTGTGATCGTGCCGTTTCCACAGAGGAGGACGCCGAGGCCCAGAGACGTGGCTGCCTGCCCAAGGCACAGTGTCTGCACGGGAAGATGCCTTTGATCTGACATCATGTGACCAGTGATGCACAGGACAGCATCGGGCAGGCTCTCCTCCGAGCCCAGCCCAGCAAATGACCTTGTGTGTGGTTTTGGACACGCCGGTTCCCTGGTCTGACGGTCCAGGTGGACCCCTGGGCTCAGCCGTTCTCATGTTCTAGGGCTAATGGGGATATTCTTAACAGCAGCAGCTGTCAAGCATTAGACACACACACAGTAGGCATGCAGGAAATAGACTTTTTTTTTTTTTTAACCACGATTCTCTTTTCCCTTTACCTCCAGTCAGTATAAGCTGGGGTCACTCCCAGGTTCCAATGGAAGGAGGATAGGCAGGGAAGCTGAGGCAGGCCCCAGTGATTGCATGTAGCAGAGTCAACCCAGGCTGGATGAAGAGGTAGGACGGGGGTTGGGAGGTGAGCACCACGGATTCCGATGGCCAGCTTGGGTGCCTGCTGCCCTCCTGATCAGAGGTCACTGCCCAGACTCGTCCTCCTGCCACCCCAGCCTGGCCCTGCACGGGGCACTGGGGACACAGGAGAGTCAGACCCAGGCCCCCGTCTTGAGGAAGCCCCAGGCCGGTGGGGGGCCGGAGGAGACTGGGGTGCCCGTCTAGGCACAGAGAGGCCTTCATCACTGCCAATGCCCCAAGGGTGTGGTGGCTACACAGCCAGGCTCCAATCCTAGCTCCTCAACCTACCAGCTGTGTGACCTTGGGTGTGTTTCTGCACCTCTCTGTGCCTCGTCTTCCTCACAGGCCGAATGAGGATAGCACTGGCACCTCCCCATGGGGTGTCACGGATATTCAGGCAGCTGGCACCCAGCCAACACTGGGTTTGGTCCTGCCCCCCTCTCCCCCCAAAGAGCAGGGTTGCCACAACTTGGGGTGTTTAGACACGTGGCACAGAGCAGTAACTAGGGCCCCAGGGGCAGGGTGACTTGCCCAAACCCACCAAGTGTCTGCGTGACCCGCTGGCTCTGAGGCCCAGCCCCTGGCTGTAGGCTCCATAAGGGTAGAGGCCTGTCTGTCTTCCTTATTTTTCAAGTCCCACGCCCAGCCCAGGGAATAGGGAGGGAGAGGAGGAGAAAGAGGAAGGCAATTGAGACAGGTCATGGGAAATGGGGAGGACATTCTAGGCCAGGGGTCGGCAAATTCATTAGTCAACAGAGCCAAATATCAACAGTACAAAGATTGAAATTTCTTTTGAGAGACAGATTTTTTAAACTTGAACTATATAGGTAGGTACATTGTTATTAACTTAATTAGGGTGCTCCTAAGGCTTAGGAAGAGCCACACGCAAGGGGCCAAAGAGCCGCTTGTGGCTCCCGAGCCACAGTTTGCCGACCACGGTTCTAGGCAGAGGAACAGCCTGGCAGAGGCAGGGAGGCGTGGAAGAGGCCGCTGTTCAGAAACCGGCAGCCACTGGTGCTCCTGGGTGGGAGTGAGAGGCCAGCGACAGGATGGGTTGGGGCCAATGGTGTGCTGGTATGTTCTTCACAACAGGCTCTCTTTGACCACTGGCTGGGGGGGAGGGGGCGGCGGGGAGGCCCTGAGTTGTTGCATTTGCCCATTTACATGGTGTAAATTCTCCCACCATGGCTGATTTCAAGCTACCAGGGTAACCTCAACCAGCTCACAAAATCCCTGGGAATTTAACCACCAGCTCTGGTGAGCCAGTATGAGCAGGGAACCTGTCCCTCACCTCTGCTCACATGTGGGAGGCTGTTGCCTGGCAATGGTGCCTCTGTGGGTCTCAACTTCCCACCTGAGCAATGGGCTAATGGTTCCTAGGCAGAGGCGGGTCTGACAAGGCGGATTGAAGTTCAAGTGTAGTGACATCTCTGTCTTCACTCCCCTCATCTCCCTCTGGGGCGGAAGTAGTGTGACGGGCTAGCAGAGGTTGGCCAGGTCCCCGCCCTGCCCTCTTCCCACCCACTGTCCCCCACGCCCGCTGGGGAGATGGGGCCCAGCCAAGCAGGTGGCGGCAGGGTCACCTTGGGGAGAGTTATTGGGGCCTGGGCGGAAGCGGGAAGATATTATGCACAGAAGGCCACAGCCGAGCACACTAATCTGAACAGACAAGGAATCGATGGGAATTTCTATTTAGGGCAGGAATCAATAGAAATTTCAAGGTAGGAAAAGGGGGAATTACCTTTAATTGGAGTTCTCCTGCACTTGGGTCTCTGGTGAGGTCGGGGTTCACCAGGCCTTGGAAGGACAGCCAGACTGGACCCCCAACCTACCCTGGCCCTGCCCCAGGTACCTCCCACCTGGGAAGAGCCTCCTCGTCCTCCTCGCAGAGGCCTCGAGAATCGGGTGCTCAGAGCACCATTTCCTTACCTGTTGGGTAGGGACAGTCGGGACACCTGCCTCCTTGGTGAGGAACAAACTGCAGCTGTGCCAGGCACAGAGCGGGTAAACAACGTGCCCGAGGTCACACGGCCAGGAAGCCCATGCCGGGATTTGAACCCAGGCCAGCCAGCACCAGAACCAAGGTA
The DNA here is from genome assembly GCF_964212035.1 of Myotis nattereri. NCBI lineage: Eukaryota > Metazoa > Chordata > Mammalia > Chiroptera > Vespertilionidae > Myotis > Myotis nattereri. The sequence goes on along the minus strand of NC_138087.1, from coordinate 75,951,707 downwards.
CTCAGCTGCCCCGCAGGAGGTGTCCGGCCCTGCGAGCTATGTCCCAGACTGTCCATGTCCCATCTGGGGGAAAGCAGAGGGTTGAGGGTGCCGGGGAGAAGACAGGGTAGGTTCGAGCCTCATGGAGAGGGCCTTGAGACAGCCGCCCCATTGCCACGACCCCTAATGCACACATGCACACACAGACATCCCCTGGGGCCTGTCTCGGAAGAAAAGGAATGTTCTGGGACGGGGCCCCAGGACCACCCAGGTTCCTAAGCAGACCGAGCGAAGGGCAGATATGGCTGCTGAATGGTGCCTGGCAAAGCAGCCACCGTGTGGAATCTCCCCAAGAATGGCACCCCCTCCCCAAGAATGGCACCTCCTCCCCGGGCTGGGGCATTGGAGCTGGGGCGGTCCAGGAAGGGAACTCCCCTGGGCTGAAGACCTGCTCCAGGCCAGGCCCTGTGCTGGGGGCTTTCTGTGGTCTCACTAGATTCTCCCACACACCCTGTGGGACACGAGGGGCTGTCACCCCAGAAGCAGAGCTGGGAGCAGGGGTGAGGGGGGCCAGCCCCAAAGTGGGACCCTCTCCTTTGTTCTCAAGACAATGCATTGATCTGAGGCTTGTTCGGACTTTGATTTAAAAAGACCTAGAGGAAGTTGGGGGGACGCGCAATTGAAACCGTGAGGGAAACCGTGAGGGGAGGTGGAAGGGGGGGAGTCTGGGAAGGTGTCTCCTTTATGTGCTTGCCTCCACCCCAGGCCCCCTCCCTCCCCCTGGAGACCCTCTGCTTCATCTACAAGTGAGGGAACTGAGGCTGGAGGCTAAAGGGGACTTGCCCAAGACCATGTGGCTAGAGCAGGCAGCAGGATTGGAGGGTCCCTGGAGGCCGGGAGAGGCACAGAGAATGCGTGAAAATAAAGAGTCAGGGCGTTGGATCAGAAGTGTATCTGGCCACCACGGATCCCTGGAGTGCTGGACAGGGAAACTGAGGCAAACTGAGTTGAAAGGACAGAGCCAGCAAGACAGATACCTACTGCTAGGGCGTCCCCACACCTCCACCTCCCTTGCTATTCCTGCCCAAACCTGCAGGTGGCGCCAAGGACACAAGGGCGGTGAAAGGGCTTTGGAGCCGGGCGGGGCTGGAGTTCTGGATCAGCCGTTTAGTCATGGTGGCCTTGGACAGGGGGTTGGACCTCTCTGAACCTCAGTGTCTTCTGTGAAAAAGAGGAACCAACCCTCCTGGACAGGTTGCTACGAGGACTGGAGAGAATACGGAAGGAGGAAGTGCCTAAGGGACGTTTGCTGAAGGAGAGATGCACGAATGGACAAAGGGACGAGCGTGGCTGAGTGGATGAAGGAATGACTGCGCCCTGCCCGGATGGCCAGGGGGTAGAGGGGCAAACAGAGAGACACAGTTCCAGAGGGTGCCCCACCTGCCCGGGGGACGCCTCCACCCAGGCTGGGCACGGGGTCTGAGTGTGGAGCTGGGCCCAGGCCTCTGGCCCCACCCCTGCTTCCTCCCTGTTCATTGCAATCCACGCAGCACAGCCCCCGCTCTGTTCAGCGAAGCTCCTCAAGGGCAGGCAGTGGCCTTCCACACGAGCTCTAGTGGCCAACCCACGAGAGATGAAGGCCTGGTGTCCCAGCCCGCCTGTCCCCTCCCTCGGGACTGAGGCTGGCCCTCCTGCCCCCAGGCAGGCAGTGGGGAGTGGGGCTCCGTCTCCTGCCGCCTCCTGCCGCCTCCTGCGCACCCCTCACCGGGGTCTCCTGCAGAGACGAAGCCTGTCCCTGTCCCCTCCCGGGTCAGCGGGGCTCAGCTGGAGCTCCGGTTATTGGAAGCTGCCGAGCCCTGCTCATCTCATTAAGTACAGGAGTGGGGTCAGCCGCTTTCACAGGCCCCATAAAGCATCGCTCGTGGCCACTTCGGCACACAGCTCGCCCTGGCACGCTGTCCCTGCCCCGGCCAGGGAGGACGAGCTGCTTCTCCGAGGAACTAATCTCCCAGACTCATAAAATCGCCACAGATGCCATGGGGGTCTGTGCCCTGGAAGGTAATTACGCGGTGACACCTCGCCCTGGAGGCTGGTGGGAGGTGGGGGGAGGCCCCCAGCCCCCCAGCCAGGGGCCCCGAGCTGATCTGTCCTCACAGGGCCAGGCCGGGTGGGTGAGCACGTGAGCCTGCTGTCCGGGAAGGCCTCAGAACAGGCCTGCAGGGCAACAGTCCTGTTCGGCCTGGTTCACAGATGTGGAGCCGAGGCTGGGAACGGTGAGCCACGCGTGACCAAGGCGGGGAGGCGGAGCTGGGACGTGAGCCAGGGCCAAGCTCCTAAGGTACCACTCGGACTGCAGCACCTCTCTGCACACTGAGCACTGCTCCCCGGCTTTCGGGAGGAACCCCAAACACCCCAAAATTTGAATTTTGCGTGAGCATTAACAACAACAAAAAAATAAAAGCCTAATTTTACCTGGTTTATTGAATCAGATTCTAATATCTGTTGCCCTTTGATTTCAATCCCTTCAATTTGATAAGCATTATCAAGTAACAATGATGGCCCAGGAGCAGGGACAATGAAGACCAATGAAGGCCACGGCTTTGCGTATGTGCCAGCAAAGCCGTGGAGGTCATTTACCTGATGTGCTATTCCATACATAACACTATACTGTATACTTTATGAATCAATAAAAAATTTACAATTTTTAATTATAAATCTGTGTTTTCTATCAAAATTACTTCTTGCGTGAATGTTGGGACACCCTTTATATAGCCTGGTGCATGAGATTTGTGCACTGAAGGAGGGGGCCCTCAGCCCGGCCTGCGCCCTCTCGCAGTCCGGGACCCCTCAGGGGAAGTCTGCCTGCCAGCTTAGGCTCAATCCCCCCCAAGGAATCAGGCCTAAGCCGGCAGTCAGACATCCCTCTCGCAGTCCAGGACCCCTCATTCCTTACAGCCCGCCTGCAGCGGAGGCAGGAGAGGCTCCCGCCACCACCACTGCACTTGCCAGCTGTGAGCTCACCTTCTGGCTCAGCAGCATTCCCCCTGTGGGAGAGCACTGACCACCAGGGGGCAGCTCCTGCATTGAGCATCTGCCCCCTGGTGGTCAGTGCATGTCATAGCGACTGGTCGTTCTGCCGTTTGGTCGATTTGCATATTACGCTTTTATTATATAGGATAGATACTGTATATGAGGCCCCTACAACCTAAGGAATGCAAAAAATTGACTGTTAATAACTCATTCTGATTGACCCCCTTAAAAATCAAATTGCCCCACACTGGGAACCACTGGTTTAGACTCTCAAAGGCCTGGTGTGAAACTCTGAGCATCAATTTCCTCCTCTATAAAATGCAGATGATAATTAATACCTGCATCCCACCCCTTGCCCACCCTGCTGCCTCTATCCCAGCCCCAATCCCCTGACTCAGACCTTCCTTCTGGCCCAACCCTCAGTCCCCAGGGGTAGTCACTCTGCCTTCTCATCACAAACTCTAACCTCTCTCCCTTGTCCCTAAACCCTTTCAGGGCCTCCCCTCACACCAAGCCGAACTGGGGCCTGAACCTCAACTCCAAGACTTAGGAGTGTGGGACCCTGAGCCTCGGTTTTACCCTCTGTGAAATAGGGATCACCGTGTTGCACACAAAGAAAATCCACTGAATAGGGGTAAGCTAAAAGGGGATTTTATTGAAGGACTAGGGGCCCAGTGCACGAATTTGTGCACCTTGAAAGGAACTGTGGGCCACGAGGCTGCGGTGGGCACAGGGGCGGGTCTTGGCCTATCCTCCGCGCTCCCACCCGGTCCCTCCCGCCGCGGCCCCCCGGTCCCCTATCTGCCAGCAGCCCTGCACCTGTGCAGAGTGATTGGGGCTGGTGCCGGCAGCAGGTGCAAGCGCCAGGCGGGACCGGGGCACAAGGGAGCAAAGAATTTTCAATAACCACCAGAGGTTTACCCTGATGACAGCAACCAGCGCCCTGCCTTGGTCTGGCGCCCCCGCTCACCTGCTCCGCTATCCCGCCTCGGCCAATGCCCACCATGTTCTGCGCGTGCCCCCCGGTGGTCAGCGCACGTCATAGCGATTGGCTGTTCGGCTGTTCCACCATTCGGTCTATTTGCATATTAGGGGTTTATATATACAGGTATATAGATGCCAGAGTCAAGCACCTCCTGGGACTGAAGGAGGAATGCAGTATCCAGGCCACAGGAGGGGCGGGACCGAGCCCAGCCCAGGAGCAGCTGGAGCCGGAGATGAGGACAGTGGCGGGACCCTTTTCCATCCATCGCTCTCCCGTGTGGGTGTCACTGTCCTCTTCTGCTGGGGCCTGGCTTGTGTCCAGGACAGAAAATATGGCTGACAGTAGCCTTTTGGTTCTACATTTAAATCTTTGTTTTCGACTTCATTAAAATTAAGAGCCCCTGGTCATCTAGAGGTACCATTAAGAGAGTGAAAAAGCAAGCCTCAGAGTAAAGAACTCCCAGGAAGCAATCAGAAAAGAGCACAACCCCATTTTTTAAGAAAATGGTCAAAAGACTTGACCATGCGCTTTGCAGGGAAGGGTATCCGGATGATGGATACGCCTCGGAGAGCTGCCCGGCATCATCGGTCACCGGGGAAATTTAAAGTGATGCACGGCGGCCCCCCCAGATGGCCGAGATGAAAGAACCATGCAGACCCAGCGTCAGAGAGGAGGCGGGAAACCTGACCTGTGCGGAGAGGATCCAGGCCGCAGGACAGGACCACTTCGGGAAACCGTTTGGCGTCAGGTACTAAAGCTAAAGAGACCGACAGAACCAACAGCATCCACTCCAGGCATGTCCCCAAGCGAACCGAGTATTTGGCAGCCACCTTTGCACCAGAGACAGCCCGGGAATGCTCCTAACGTGCTCGGAACAGCCCCACACCGGAGCCGACATGCATGTCCACCCACAGGGGAGGAGACAGGGCAAGTTCACACAGCGCCCACGGCGGCGGCGGGAGGGAACAGAGCGCTGGGGTGCGCACCACCTGGGTTATTCCTGGGGCATTGGTTGAGGGACAGAAGCCCCGCAGAAGAACACATGCAATTTGATCCTTTTTTTTTTAATCCTCACCCAAGGACATTGTCCCCATTGATTTCTAGAGAGAGTAGAAGGGGGGGTGGGGGAGAGAGAGATTCATTGGTTGCCTCCCACACGTGCTCCTACCAGGGCTGGGGAACCTGCAACCAAGGTACATGCCCTTGACCAGGAATCAAACCTGCGAACCATTGAGCACACCAGCCAGGGCTGCTATTTGATTCTTTTGTGACAGACATCCAGAAAAAATGAAACCAGGCGACCGTGACCCTGACTGGTTCCTGGGGGAGGCCCTGACTGGGAGGGGGAGGAGCGGGCCTGCTTGTTCTGGGTGTGGTTCCGTGGGTGTGAACACATGTACCATTCCATGCAGCTGCGCCCTTCAGGCCTGCGCCCCGATGGAGTGCAAGCCCATGAGATGAGACAGAAAAGCAAGTCTTACCCTTCGGCCATCGAAGGGCCCTGCCCGAGCTGTAGGGACAGCATGACCGTCCACAGGATGGAGTGTGTGTGTGTGTGTGTGTATGGGGGGGAGGGCGGGCGGCGGGGTAGATGAACTACCGTTTCCAGAACAGGGAGGGAGGGCAGACAAGATAAGCATCCCCTCCATTTCTCTGAGCCTCCCTTTCCCGTCTCGAAAGGGGAAACAGTGGAAGTTCCCACCACGAAGGGTGAGATGAGGATTCAAGGGGTAACTGGCCCGAGTGCCGGCCTGGGGCCTGGATCGCAGCCACTGATGAGCACAGGTCCCCTCCCTTTGTCCTTCTCCCCCACCCCCCCTCCTCCCTGGCCCTCTGCCCCCCCCCCCTCAGCTCCCCTGTTCTGCCCTCTGTGATCCTCAAAGTGAGGCCCCATCGCCGGATAATTTCAAATTACTTGTAGCTTTAGTTAATTAAATGTAAAATCATTGGAATAAAATTATACCTTCATTAGAAATTAACTCCCATTCCAGGCCGGGGATAATGACCCAGCTCTCTCTACCCCCTTCTTCCAAACCGCACGCAAAATGGTCAGTTAAACTGAAGGGGAAAAAAGTTTAACGACTGCACGGCAATCAAGCTTATTATTATTTAAGCACAAGCTATTACCCTGTGCAATGAGGTGTTGGCCTATCAATTATCTTCGGAAGAGTCGGCCCCTGTCTGAGCCCAGACAGGCCGAGGGCCGTGGCAGGGCAGGTGTGGAGGCCGCTTCCCCGGCAGGTGAGCTCCTGGGCCTGTCCCTCCGGCTGCCCCCAAACCTGCCTTCAGGGACCCTCGGCCCAGGCTCGGGGCTCGGGTCCAGGTCTCAAGGTCGCCGTGAGGGAGCTGGGGTGTCCCCATCTGATCCTTCAGCCCCTGGGAAGGGGAGGACGCTCTAGCACAGGGCAGAGATCGGGACCCAAAGTGAGTCCCTGAAAATTAGGAAGAGGCTGGGGAGAGGGGAAATAGGGTGTGTGGGGCCGGGAGGGGCTGGGATGAGGCAGGCAGAGACAGGGAGGAAGGGGAGCGAAGAGTCTTGCGGAGACGGGAAGAAGGAGTCTGAGTTAGGACCAGGCGATAAGGGGACAGAGAAACAGGGGGTGAGATTTCGAGCGAGCAGGGTAGACACCGAGGAAGAGACAGCAGAGGATCAGATGCCCCTGAGAAAGAAGAGACAGCAGGGCTGCGTGCGCTGGGGCTTGGAAGACGGACTGAGGGACCGACTGCCCAGGATGCGGGACTGTCAGCGCTGAATTCAACAAAGTCCCGGCGAACAGGACAAGTAGGTCCTCTGCTCCCAGATCCCGCAGCACCAGGTCCCGAAGCTCCCACTTTACAGGTGAGGAGACTGAGGCTCAACCAGGTGAAGTCATTTGTCCAAGACCAGGCAGCTGCACGGCTGGGAGGCCCAGAAAGTCAGGGAAAAAGGGAGCGAGAGGCAAAGACAGGTAAGAAGGAGAAACAAGGCACAAGGACAGGTGACAACTGAAGGGTCCCTTATCTCCTAGTGTTTCTAAATTTCTCGCCTCCCCCCACCTCTGTCAACTCAGCCCCCACCCCGCCCTATAAGCCTTATTTCTCCTTTCTCCACCCTCTTCCTGATTCTCTAAGACCCTTTCCTGTCCCCAGCCTCTGTCCTGTGCCGGAGCATTGGCCCCTTCCCGTGGGCTGGATGGAGAGGTGGGCTAGAGGGCCAGGTGGGACACCCATGCCCAGATCTCAGTGGCAGGTGGAGGGGACACGTGTCAACAGGAAGCTCTCTGGGCCCTCAGACATCCCCCCCCCCCCCCCCATGCAGGCAGCAGCCAGAACCTCCTCCCATAGGGCTTTAGGGATAGATCCAAGCTCAAGGTGAGGTTAAGTTCTAGCATTGGCCTTGGACCTTGGACAATTCTTCGACGTTGCTGCACTCCTGCCTCATCTGTAAAACGGGGTGGTAATGGCACCCACGCCATGGGGCTGTTGTAGGGTTTGATGAGATTGGGTGGGTGCATGCCCAGGGCACAGCCTGGCTCCGAGCAGCTGTCCCGGGGAAGAGGCCCCCGAGGCAGGACAGCTGCCCCTCCCTGGGCACGGTCACCTCTCCCATGACCTTCGGTGAGCTTCTCGGCCCCCGACAAAGCAAGAGGATGAGTGACACTCAAGCTGGGGCCAGGTGACAAGGGACCACAGAGAGGGCACAACAGCATCCTGGCTCCGGGACCCCTTTGTCCCCCTAAAACAAAGACCCTTCCTTTGCAGCTTCTAAGAAATCCAAAATGTGCATCTTCTGTGCATAGCTGAGGCTCAATAATAAATACTGTGGAGTAAAGAATAAATGGATGCTTAAGGTAATTAGCCAGAGGTCAGTGTCTCCCCCGCGGCCGCTGGGACCGGCACGTCCCGCCCCGCCCGCCAGGCAGGCACGGCCGCCATAACTTCTCCTGCCATAACTTCTCGTCCAAGTTCCCTGCAGTCAGACTCCCTTGAAAGTCACCTCCATCTCCCTCACAGGTCAGGCCGAGATTTAGAGATAGGGGCCCAGCGTGTGCCTAGATCTGCTCTCTGCCCGTGAGTGATGGGGGACACATTCCCGGGACATGTTTACTGTCACCCCGCGCCCCCGGCCCACACCCCCCACCGCGCCATCCCCTGGTAATTCACGGCCCGGCTCCCGTTGGCAAATGACTGATACGGCCTTCACAGCGGGGCCCGCCGGTCACTTGTCTCAAGGAGGCTGGGAAGAAACTCAGGCACAATATAAATGGGGCCCGTGGCCGCCTCACACACCTCGGAAATTCCCCAGCCCGGACGCCGCGTCGTTTTTAAGTAATAAAACCACAGAGAGATTACATGGCCCCTGACAGCCCGCGACGGATGGCCGCCCGCGTGAACTTTTTACCTTCGGGATGCTGACCAAGAGGAGAGGAAGGAAGAGAGGAAAGAACCCCTCCCAAGCCAGCCCCTCCCCGGCTCTGGCTCCAAAGTCATGGCCATGGTCCGGAGCAGGCTCTGCTCTGCCTCTGTCCCTGCCCAGGTCCCATGCAGAAGGGGCCAGGGGACTGAGGGCTCGGTTTCCCCAGCTGGAGAATGGGATGCTCATGGCTGGTTTGTTAGATTCCAAAATCCAGGAAGAGCTTTGAAATAAACTTTTCAGAGTTAGACGTGTAACCCTTGCTTACGTTCACCCATTTACGTATTTTTATTGATTGATTGATTTTTAGAGAGAGAAACATTGATGTGTTGTTCCACTTATTTATGTATTTATTGGTTGATTCTTAAATGTGCCCTGACCAGGGATCAAACCCGCTGCCTTGGTGTGTTGGGGCGACGTTCTAACCAGCCGAGCCACCCGGCCAGGGCCATTCACATATTCTTTAAGTCACTAGGAATTCGGCCCAGTGCCAGTTTACAAAGGACAAAGGAGTGACATCGCGGGGAGATGTGAGACAAGTTCCAGGGAACAACTGTGTGATCCTCAGTGTACCCCACTCATTAGCCATGGGTCCTGCGCACGGCACGCCAGCCCTCAGAGCCTCAGTCTCCGCATCTCTAAAATGGGGATGATAATGGCGCCTCATTCAAAGGGTTGTGAGGAGAGACAGGAAAATCCATGAGAGGACCCCGCCCTGGGCGGCCAGGCAGGATGTGGGCGAGCCACCCTGGGGTGGGAGGGGGGGAGGCGGGACGGGGCCAGGGAGAGGAGGACAAGCTTAGGACACCAAGTGGGGCTGGAGCTTTGAAATACCCAGGACGGAGGCTGAGACACCAGGGAGCCAGCCTCCATTAGCCGGAGTGGAAAGTTATGGAATCGACGGAGATACCGTTTATGGACTCGCCACCCAGCAGGCAGGAAGGGGCGGTTTGCAGAGAGCAGAGTGGTGGCAGTTATTGGAAAAATAAAACCATTTCATGTTTATACCCCTAATGAGTGGCGATGCCTCTAAACGGGTTACACTTGATTTTTTTTTCCTTTATGCTTTCCTGTATTTTCTAATTTTCCTGCAATGAACATGTATTACTGGGGTAATAGAGAAATAATAAAAGCTTTAAAAGTCAGGTGGTGAGAGGCCGTGGGTTCCTGGGCCTGGGTTCCACTGGCCCAGGGTCCCAGGGAGCCAGGGGAAGGGGCCAGGCACTGAGGGCGAGGCGGGCATTCTGCAGCCCAGGCCCCAGGTCTGCCAGCCCCCAGTATTCAGAGGGGGGGAGGGGGGAGGGGAGGCTGCGAGATGCCCGGTGCCGGCATGGTGGTGGGCTGAGCTAGAGAAGAGTGTCTGTGCTCAGCTTGGGTTTCACGGTTCCAGGGAGGTGTCGGGGGCTTGGTTCGAATCCTGAGTCCACCCTCCCCAGCTGGGGAAGCCAGGTGTCCCCTTGTAGGGCAGAGCAAAGACCAGGCGAGGGGGTTTCTGGCCCCAAGGAGTTACCAGTCTTTCCCAGAGCCCACTCCTGGTCTGGTGAGAATGGGGGAGAGGTTGCGGGGGGGTGGGGGGGGGTGTACCAGGGACACTGGGATCCTCATCTAGCAGGCCCAGACCATGTGTCTGAGGTCAGGATGGGCTGGGGCACTGAGACCTCAGACAGGGGCTTAGCTCTGAATCCCAGCTCCACTGTGGCTGTGTGACCCTGGGGAAGCAACTTTCCCTCTCTGGCCCTCACTCTCCTCGTCTGTAAAATGGGGGTAAAAATAGTGGTCCCTGTGGCAGACCGAGTTAATGGGCCCACAGGTCACCTCTCCTTCAGCCGCCCTGTCATGTGACTTCACAGGGTCTCCGGCTAAGGGGCAGGATATTGGTCTCCAGCTGCGACTTTGAGTTTGGCCATGTGACTGGCTTTGGCAACAGAAGGAGGAAGAAGGTAGGAGAACCTCTTAAAAAAAAAATTATTGATTTTAGAAAGGAAAGGAGAGATAGAAACATCAATGATGAGAATCATTAATTAGCTGCCTCCTGCATGCTCCCAACTGGGGATCGAGCCCACAACCTGGGCATGTGCCCTGACCTGGAATTGAATGTGACCTCCCTGTTCATAAGTCAATGCTCAACCACTGAGCCACACTGGCTGGGCTGTAGGGAACCTCTTGAGATCCATCTGCGATCTGTGCCTCTGCCGTCTCTGAGGAGAGTATGTCCAGGTGGGAGCAGCTCCCAGGAGAGGACGGAACACCAGGACCAGAGCCATTGCCCCAGCCGAGCCCAGACAAGACCAGCTAATGCCCAGGGCACCCTCGGATCTGTGAGAATCAGTGGTTGCCTTTTTACCCAACTGAGTTGTGAGGTCGTTGTCATACAGCAGTTTTGTGACACCAGCTGAATGGTGCATTTCCTCCTAGCATCGATGTGAGGACTCAGTGAGACAATGCTTGCCAAGTGCTGATCCCTCCATGCCTGGTGCTTAGTAGATGCTCAATAAACGTTCGGCTGCTCTTATTAATATCGTTACCATTGTCATTATTATTGTCACCCACTGGGGGGAGTGCCTGGGGGCCGGAGGTCAAGGACGAGAGCTCTGCAGACACCCCACATTCATCGGCTCTGCTCAGAGTCAGCGCCAAGCGACAAGATGCCCCAGTTCGGTGGCAGCTTTTATTGCACTTTTGAAATCCGTTCCAATCAGAGGTGAGATGGTGGCTCCCGCTGCCCCAGACAGGAGTGAGACTGGCAGGGCTCAGGGCTCAGGCCCCGGGGCAGAGGCCTAGGGCTTGTATAACAGTCACATTTCTTCCACCTTGAACCGGAGAGCTCGCCGGGTGCCCCTTGGCAGGACCCTGCCTCTCCCTGCCTGGCTGGGGGCCGACGGGGGGCCTGTCTGCTTCATTGACCGACCCCGCCACTGTCCCAACAGCCTCCGGGCCAGTGAGGCGTGCTGGGCGCCAGGAGAGGCAGGGTGCCATGGGGGAAGGGGCGCACACCACCCTCCCCGCTTCCTGCTGGCTGGCCCTCATAGGGCACCCAGCTGGGAGGGCCCTTCATGGCTTTGAGAACCTGAAAACCACGAGGCCACAGTCCTGGCTCAGGCATCAGAACCTGCTACAGGGGTGCAGCAGGGGAGATCAGAAAGGCACGTGGGAGAAGGAGAAAACGTCCTCACGCTGCATCCCCCATCCCAGTCCCCATTCCCCACCCCATCCCCTGGGAAAGAGGAGAGAGGCTGCAGCTTCCACACTCTGCTCCCCCATCCTTCTCCAGAAGTCCCCAGGCAAAGTAGAGAAAAGTGGCTAAAGACCCGGCAAAATGGGTTCGGGGCTCCCAAAGGAGAGACGGCTGAGCTCCCAGGTGCCACCCGGACGCCCACTCCCAGCAGCCTCTGTGAGAGCAGGAGGCCAGAGGAGGGCATGAGGGCCTCGGGGCAGACGGGCCCGGAGGAGCAGCCCTGCCCTGTATCTTCAGGAGGGATCGCAGAGGCAGGGCCTGGGTCAGAGTGAGGCAAGCGAGGCACTGGCCTCAGGCACGGACACTCAAGGATCAAGAGAAACATTTCTAAAACTCTAAATGAATACAAAAAATCTTGATGAACAAACTATCAAGATTAAGACCCTGCACTGTTGTGCGCCTGGGGAGTCTTTTCCCATCAGCCCGTGTCCCTGCGGCGGGTTCCTGAGGGCTGACGCTGCTGGGCAAACGCATTGGGCTGCACAGGTTTTATATACGGTCAGTGGTTCTCAACCTTCTGGCCCTTTAAATACAGTTGCTCATGTTGTGACCCAACCATAAGATTATTTTCGTTGCTACTTCATAACTGTAATGCTGCTACTGTGATGAATCGTCATGTAAATATCTGATCTGCAGGATGGTCTTAGGTGACCCCTGTGAAAGGGTCGTTCGACCGCCAAAGGGGTCGCGACCCACAGGTTGAGAACCGCTGGTTTAGCGACAGAGGAAGGAGAGAGAAACATCGATGTGAGAGTGTAACATCCAACAGCTGCGTCCTGCACGCCCCCTATTGGGGATTGAGCAACCCAGGCATGTGCCCTGACCAACAGCCTTTTGGTGCACAGGCCAACACCCAACCAACTGAGCCACACTGGCCAGAGCTGGAGCCATAGTTTTCATTGTAAAGTTTTTATGAACCTTTCCACTTAGTTGAAAATATTTGCTAATATACGTGGGCACACATTGTTCCCTTTGCCTTCAGCTCCTCCAGTGTGACTCATGCTGGTAGGCTATCTGGGAGACCTGGAGAGACGGCGAGGAGAACCCCAGAGGGGGCCAGGCGGCCGCAGAGAGGAGGCCTGCGGCCAGGGCTGGGTGGAAGCTGGGGAGCTTAGCACCAACTCCGAGCTGAGGGCAAGGTCAAAGGAAAGCACTCGTGTGATGAATTGTTCAACTGCGAGTGACTGAAAAATCCCGAATTTGGCCAACGCTGCCTGGGTTACATGTCTGGCATTCGAAGAATGACGTCTTGCAGTTCAGAAGGAGAGGATTCGGGAAAATAAAGAAATGGAAGCTGCTGCCGTGTATGGCTAACTGCCTGTGCCGGGCCCAGTCCGTGCGCTCTGCACACAGCATCTCGCCCAAAGCCACGAGCCCGTGAGAAAGCACCACTCACCGTCTCCATTTTCCAGAGGACAGCCTGCGGCCCAGAGAGGCTAAGACACTTGTTTAAGGTTGCACAGCCTCGAAGTGGTAAAGCCAGGATTCACTGCTAAGACCCCACCCTTAACCTCTTCACGTGGTCTCAAGTGACACCGTTATTCGTCTGAGTGTGTGATTGCGAAATCCATCTCTACTTCACAAGCCCTGGACAGGGGACTCAGAGGCAGCCCTGCCTGGTGACAGAGAAAAACAGATGATTTTAGTAATAATATGGTGCAGGTTGTGACTGTGGGGAGCGGGAGGGATTTGGGGGGCAGGTCTCGGCAACAAAAGCCCACCTCCCACGAACTCTGCCGTTCAGGAGATGCCCATTCATTCCTCAAACAGCTTGAGCATCCGCTGGGTGCCAGGCACCTGGCCGGGTCCTGAGAATCCAGCAGGGAGTTAGGGAGACCCAGTTCCTCCTCCACCGAAGCCCAGGGGAGAAAAGTCAGGGAGAGAAAAGTGGACCAAATGTACACAGAATCATCCCACTGCAAACGACACCAGGGGCTCCATGCACAAGGGACAGGGTGTGGGGAGAGATATTGGGGGGTCCTGACCCAAAGACGGGGCCTCAGAGCTGAGGTCCAGAGGGTGATGGGGAGGCACCAGAAAAGAAAGGGCCAGCAGTCGGAGCTGAGGTGCCCAGGGCGGGGCACGGGAAGCTTGTCTACCCTGGTGGCCATGGTCAGCCCTCTGGTCACCCTGAGCTGTCCCTGTTGGACAAACCTGCTCACTCTTTCTCTCTGCGGGGTCTCCGCCCATCCACGCTGCCCCCTGCAGGCGGGGGGTCACCTAGAAGTCACTGGGAAGCTCCGGGGGACACAGACCTGCCCAGATCTGCTCCGCACCCCCTCCCAGTGCCTCATAAACTCAGGCAGGAGAGGAGAACAGGATCCTAGGGTCCCGGGACACAGAGGGTGTCCGAGCACAGGTGGCTGAAGGGGGCCCATGGCAGCCCATCTTCCAACCCACTCCCCCAAGAGGACCCCTAACTCCGCCCCCCACCCCCCCACCCCCAGAGCCTCGCTTGGTGGCTGGAACGGCACCAACCTCAAGGCCACAGCAGAGGGGCTCTCCACGCCAAGGATGTGAGTGTGTTAATTAATGAATTAGCTGTTTAATTAACATAATTAAGCCTCATTATTTTCCTTGCATCTATCGTCAATTTTCAGGCAATTAAAGCGAACACTGGTGGAGAATGCGGGATCTGGGTAGTCACTGCCAGGAGGCGGCAGGGCAAAGGAGGCTCGTGTGCACACCACGCGCACCCCAAGATGGCGTGTCCCCGAGTCTAGTTTGCAGATCGGTTTCCATTCACGTATTGAGCACCTACTGCGTGCCCGGCTCTGTGCCAGGACAGGCAGGGACGTTGAAGGGAGAGATGTCAGCCCTGCTGTGGGCGGGAGGCCTGGGGAACATGCCCGGGGCCACCCTGGCCCTCTCAGCAGCGTCTTAGTGACCCGTCTGCTGTCTCTGCAAACCTGCAGCTCATTCTGCTGCTACAAAACGTTTACCCGCATGGTCGTTCTTATTTTTATTTTTTTTAAATATATTTTATTGATTTTTTACAGAGAGGAAGGGAGAGAGATAGTTAGAAACATCGATCAGCTGCCTCCTGCACATCTCCCACTGGGGATGTGCCCGCAACCCAGGTACATGCCCTTGACCGAAATCGAACCCGGGACCTTTCAGTCCGCAGGCCGACGCTCTATCCACTGAGCCAAACTGGTTTCGGCTCTTTTTTTTTTTTTTTTTTAATATATTTTTATTCGCAGAAGCAGAGTGGCGTAGCAGAAGCGTGCTGGGCCCATAATATATTTTTATTTATTTCAGTGAGAGAGAGAGAGAGAGAGAGAGAGAGAGAGAGAGAGAGAGAGAGAGAGATGAGGGAGAATCATTGATGGGCTGCCTCCTGCACGCCCCACACTGGGGACTGGGCCCGCAACTTGGGCATGTGCGCTGACGGGGAATCGAACCGTGACCTCCTGGGTCATAGGCCCACACACAACCACTGGGCCATAACAGGTTGTTTGTAAAGTGGTGATCCATCATAGAGCCCTGGGCCCTCCGCTACAGACCTGCCTCCGCTACAGACCTGCCTCCACCGGACTGTGTAGTCAAGAAAGTCAACACACTGAGGCCTGGTCTTCGCCACCCTCCTGTCATTTCCCTGCTCTGTCCTCCTCCTGCTCACAGGGGGAGAGGGTGGCAAAGGACTTCCTTAGATCTAGGTGCCCTTTGCCTTGGGCACTTGGGCACGACATGCTTTTCCCACCTGTCCCATGTGAGCCACTGGGTTTGGGGACCTGAGTGCAGGGTTCCAGTTTATCCCTGCTCCCATTTATCTGGGGGTTCACGCAGCCCCCATACCTCCATCTGCTCTGATTTTTTAAAATTTGATTTAAATGCAGTAAGTTCTATTTCTCCTCTCCAACGAGTTCCTGAAACCCCTCACCCCCACACATATATACACATTTTCCTAGGTTTTGCCCAGAAGCGCGTCTATGTCCCCATTCAAAATCGCTGGTGACATGTTGAATGAGGCAGAAACCTGTGGCCTCACCGAGAGACCATCCTAGATCTGCATGATCTCAGGTGAGGATGTACCTGAGTCTGGGGCGACGGGCGACTTTTTCAAATGCACCCTCCGTTTCTTCCTCCCCCTCCCAGCCCGTGACAGTCACACCCTCAGAGAGCAGGTGGCCAATGGGAGGCCTCAGGTCGCTGGGAGCAGAGGCGAGGCTGTGAACCTACGTACGCTGTGCTCCCGGAACCCATGCTCACAGTCACAGCCGTGGGCTCGGCGACCCAGCCACCCCTCACGTCCCAGGCAGGAGCCTTGTCTCCATCCTTCTCTAGCTGCGGTACCCACGGCACTTTCCTTGGCCTCTCTGAGCTGTTTCCTCACCTTTGAGGTGGGTATGAACTTGATGTCCACCCCCTAGCAGTGTTGCGAGGACCCTCAGAGACGCCGCACCTCAAGCCTCAGGCACACTGTCAGCACGGAGTTCAAGGTCATCTCAGTCCCCTTCCTTCCCTCAGAGCCGTCAGCTTCCAGACCACACCCCTGCGTCACACACTAGTTTATTCCACAGCCACTTCCCGGTGGCAGGGTCTCTCCATCTTGAGTCTATCTCACCGCACTTCCACCTGCAGGTTCTGTTGGTAGCACCATTCATCATAAGGAAACTGAGGCTGAGAGCAACTAAATCACGTGCCCAAGACCACAGGTGGTGAGTGGCAGAGTGGGACTCACACCCAGTTCAGTCTGCCTCCAGAGTGGGCAGAGCCTGCTATGCCCAGCCCTGTTCTAGAAGAAGGCTGGCAAAGCCCCCTGCTCTGGGGGTTCTATTCTAGTGAGGGAGACAAATCATAAGCCCAAAGGACATGAAGATAGAATGCATTAGAGCTACGAGCATCGGAGGGCGGGGCAGTGAGCTGAGGCCAGCGGAAGCGAGCTACTCGGGCTGGCCCTCTAGTATAATCATAAAAGGAGATAAAGGGTATTGGGGAGAAACCTTTGAGATCAGTGTTCAAGGAAGGCCGTGAGGAGATGGTTCTGACGAAGGAGGCAGGGACTGGCTGGTGCCAAGGCCCTGAGGCAGACCTCAGCCTGCTGGATGGAGGAGATGGTGTGGAGAGACAGGCAGGCCGGATCAGAAGTGACCCAACAAGATGTAGAAAGAACGCTGGCTGCCCAGTGAAGACCAGACTGTAGGGAGGCGAGGGTGGAGGGACAGTCCAGCTATGAGGTGGCGGTGTCTTGGAGGTTGTGAGCTGGGCATGGATTCTGGATATATTGTGAAGGTGACACCAACAGGACTTGCGGATGGATGAGCTGTGGGGTCCAGGGTGGATCCAGGGGGTTGGAAGGAGCCACAGGAGAATGGAGATACCACTGCTTGAGCTGGGGAGACAGCAGGAGTGGGTGTGATATGGAAAACCAAGACCTTAAGTGGACCTGTCACATAGTCAGGTGGGCGTCAGGAGCTGGAGTTGACTAGAGATTCCGGGGGGGGGGGGGGGGGTCTTAGGCCTGAGCCTGGGCCCGATGGGCACCTGGGAGTCAGAGAGGAGAAGGGATCCTCAGATGGGGCCCTGGGGGCCACCAACACTAGAGGAAGATCCAGTACAGAGTCCTGGAAAAGAGAGCAGCTGGTAAGACAAACAGCTTAGGAGAGGAGGCAGCCCAGGAGCCAGGGGAAGAGGTGTGGCCAACCAAGCACATCAAATGTGAGTGACGGGGGCTGGCCCCCTCCGAGACCTGGTCTCTGGGGAGGATGGGGGAGAGGCGTGGGGGGCAGGCAGCAGCAGCACAGACAACTCCCCATGCATTTTGCTTCAAAGAACAGAGACTCGGTATCAGCAGGGGGAGAGCAGGGCCCCAGGGAGGGTCTGCTCACTAGATGGAGGGGTCACGCATGTTTGGGGCTGACAGAAATGATGCAACCCCAGTAAGCAAGACCCACGGTTTGGATAATGTGAATTGTTCAGTTTTTCTAATTGATGTTTTCAAAATACCCTTTCTGGACCGTTAAAACACAAACCCTGCATTTTACCCAAACAGTTCCAGCTCTGTGTCTCAGCTGCTGGGAACACTTGCTACCCTTCGCCGCCAGGGCACTGGCTGTTCCAAGCACATCCCTTGAAGTCCTCGCGCATTTCACCAAGGAAATGCAAAAAAATAGGCCCAACCCCTCGCAAGCTCAAGATCTTATTTTTGCATTTTTGTCCTGGTAATTTTTGGGGGGAGGGGGGCGGTACAAATGCTAATATTTTGTACGGAGTGTGCCAACCTAGGGGAGAGCCACCTGAAGAGACACCGATGAAGACCCCAGGCTGTGGAAACGGTCCGTCGGCACACGCATGCCGAGACATCGAGCATCGGTCACGAAGGCAAATAAATAAATAACCAGAAAACGCTGGAAATGGAACATCAGAGATTGGCTATAAAAGGTAAGTACAATTTAGGGTTTCATGGCATTCGTTAGTTTTCAGCAAGCCGAACTCTCTTCCTTATAATGTTCAACTTCATTTGTTTTTAAGGTGGTGTTATTAATTTTAAGGGTACTTTTTACAGAAGCATGGCACATCTACAGAAAAATGCGCAAATCCTAAGGGCTTGGCCCAAAGAGTTTGTCAACAGAGTCAAGGCAGCCATGAAACCAGCACCCAGGAGCCCTGGGCCCTTCCGTGTGAGGTCCTGTGGATGGGCAGAAGCCAGGACCCAGGGTGACATAACTGTCCGATCAGAGGAGCCAGACCCGTGGCCGCAGCCTTGTCCCCTTGTCTCAGGTGGTGCCTGAGGGTATTGATGTGGCCCTGATAGGCCTGGCCCTTGGAGTCACAGCACCAATGGCATCTTGAGGTCCCTGACCTTCGCCCTGGGGAGGGTGGGCACCCGGCATCCAGCAGGGGCAGCCTGGGGAGAAGGCAGAGGGAGGAGCCCGCCCCACCCCAGGCTGGGTCTCTCCTCCGCCACTTGGCTGGGCTTCCTCCCCAAGCTGCAGCAGCGGCAGCCGTCATAATTAACCCTGCTAATTAATCAGGGCAGGACGGATTAATTGAGATCGCAGGAGACCGAGAGAGCAGGTGCGGCTCCGGGGCTGACGGGATAACGAGCTCTCTGGACGCCCAGGGGGCCTGGCCCTGCCCCGGGGAGCCCTGGCTCGCTCAGCAATGAACTGTGCCAGGGGAGGCCCGAGGGACCCAGCCCTGTTGGGTGTCCTGGGCCTTTGGGGCGGGCTCTGCTGGCCGAGGCTGGAAGGCTGGCCAGGCAGACAGTCTCTGTCACCCCCACCGCCAGGGGCCAGCTGAAGCCGTGAGCCAGAGGCCCCAGACTGCAAGGGAAGCTGCAACAGAGCAGGGCCTGGGCCCAGGACCAGCCCTCTCCTCCACCACAGCGAGTCTCCTGCCCCAGCCCCCCAGGAAAGGTTCTCCATTTGAGCTGAGACCCCTAGAGAGTGGCCCCCTCTAAGCTGTGGGAAGGAGAGCTCAGTGGGGTTTCCAGCAGGGCAGCGACGTGGTCTTCGCATGTTCACTAAGATCTCTCTAGCACAGCGGTTCTCAACCTGTGGGTCGCGACCCCTTTGGCGGTCGAACGACCCTTTCATAGGGGTCGCCTGAGACCATCCTGCATATCAGATATTTACATGACGATTCATCACAGTAGCAACATGACAGTGATGAAGTAGCAACGAAAATAATTTTATGGTTGGGTCACAACATGAGGAACTGTATTTAAAGGGCCAGAAGGTTGAGAACCACTGCTCTGGCAGCTTCCATGAGGGTAGAATTTGAAAGGTGCCGGAGTGGAGGCAGGGAAAGGTGGGGCTGGGCCCAAGCACAGGAGTGTGGCTTAGACCAGATGTTGGCCATGGAGGTGCGTGGGGTGCGGGGGGCGGGGGGGGGGGGGGCACGTGTTCCCTGGGTTGGGAGCCAGGACCTCGTTGCTGGCTTACATATGGCAGAGTGAGGAGGTCAAGGGCCATTATTCTAGTTCCAGGAGGTTCTGCTCCTGGGGTGGGTGTGGGAAGCAGGGACCTCAAGATGCCACTGGTGCTGTGACTCCAAGGGCCAGGCCTATCAGGGCCACATCAATACCCTCAGGCACCACCTGAGACAAGGGGACAAGGCCGCGGCCACGGGTTTGGCTCCTCTGATCGGACAGTTATGTCACCCGAGGTCCTGGCTTCTGCCCATCCACAGGACCACACACGGAAGGGCCCCCTGGCCCACACGGTCCTGGCTTCCCTTGAGGGTGACCCCACCACCCACTTCCTTATCGGCCTTTTCCCTCTGGACCCCTGGGAGACAGGCTTACAGAAGGTGAAGGTCAAGGGTGTGGTTGCTGTGGTCAGGCCCACAACTGTTGTGTTGTCAGGACCCCATTAATTGCCTTGTGGGCTCAGGGAGCTCCCATCCTCCACCCTTTTCACCGGAGCATCAGAAAGTGGCTCAGGGCGACCCAGGCAATCCCAGCCTCTCCCTGTGGCTGAGGCCCCTGAGCCTTTGCATCCCAGCTCACATGCTCCCCACCCCTGCCCCTGCCCCCGCCCCCCGCCAGTGGGCTCCTCCGAGCTCCACACCCTCCCAGCCAGTCCAGACTCCTGGAGCCAGGACCCTCACAAAGCAAAGACGGCGCTTCACTCAGCACAGGCCCCCCGCCCACACGGGACCAACACCACCAAACTCCTACACACACCACCTCTCAGCACCCATCCATTATCCTCCTGGCCAAAACGCGATCCATTATCGCCGCCTGCGCCTGGCAAAATGTATCATTACCTGCACCCTCGGCACTTCCCAGATCAATCCACTTCTTAAATGTAGTAATAGAGAAGAGGATTAGGTACTAGAAAACTCATTATGAAAATGGCGCACTCAAATTCTTTAAAGGTGATATTTCATAAAATATACCGGTCCTGCCGCGTGCCTCAATCATTCTTTTTAATAGCTCCGTAGCAGCCAGAAAATAAAGTATTCATGAAGATTGAAGAAGATGATCCCATGAACTTCAATTTAATTGGTGCAAATTAAAACAATCCATCTTTCCGTGCTGTCCGTCCATCTCCAATCATCCCGACGCTGCACGTCCGGCACCCTGATTACAATTATCTTTTAATAGGAAAACTTGTCAGTTTTTGTGTGATTTACATAAGCTTGAGCAAACTTATGGGTATCTGATAGGGCCTTGGTGTGTGATTTCCTGTCCCCGGCTCCCAGGCTCTCCGAAGGCCTCGGTGGGGGGCAGGGGAGGCAGGGGCCGGGCCGGGTGGGGGGCGGGCAGGGGTGGATTTGTGGCGTCCCTGAGTTTACAATGCCCCTCAGAGATGGGGCTGCCTCAGACATCTTCGTTCAGTACACCAGGCCCCAGCCTCGGACCATGTGCTTCCTCCGGGACCGTGACAGCTGGACATGGACCCGGACAGTGGCCACGGTCACTGTCAAGGCCACGACTGCACCTTGACCTCCCTTTGAGAAGGCCGCACGCTGGTGCGCTCTCTGCAGTCTCCTAACCATTTACTCTCCACCCCCAACCGGGCACACACGTTCCTGATTGCTGCCCGTGCCGCCTTGAAGAGCCTGTGGGGACAGACCCAGGAGACTTCCTGGGGATGAGAAGCCAGGAGAGAAAGTCAACAGTGGACGGAGCATAATAAGAGGGACTTGTACGAGGAGGGAAGACAGGTGCTTGGATCTCCCGGGGAGCGTGCAGCGGGGAAGATGTGACTTTAATTAAACAGAAACCAGCCAGCCTCCGGAGTCCCGAGCAAGGTGCAGCCGCCAGTAAGCTAGAGCCACCTCCGGCTGCATCAACAGAGAGACGGCCAGAAAGAGGGGGAGGACATTCCACCCACATCTGTGCCGTTCGAACCCCTTCTGACGTGTTTATTCACTCATTCATCCAATAACACGGATAGAGTTCCTGCTAAGTGTCAGCTGCTGGGGATCAGCAGAGAGTGAGGCCAACCCAACTCCCACCTCACAAGCTTTATAACCCGGCGATGCAGGCAGCCGAGAAGGCAGGTGGTGACTACACAGGCTGATGAAAGCTAAGGTGGGGGAATGCACGAGCCTGGGGGAGCCTGCGGGAGGGGCCCCAGTCAAAGCTGGGGGTTCAGGACAAGCCCAGAGTTGCTAATGCCTGGCTTGAGACTTAAAGGCTGAAAAGAAGTCTTGACAATGGGGGGGTGGGCTGGGAGCGGGGGACTGCTCGAGAAAGCGGGGACCATCGTGTGCGAAAACCGGAGGCAAGAACTCGTGCAACCTTAGCGGGTGGCTGGTCCGACAGGGCAGAGCGGGGGCCGGTGACCCCCGGGAAGGCAGTTCTGCACTGGGGCGCCCCGACAGGGCTGCCTGTCTGCCATTAGCCCCCTTACATTTTTAAAGGGATTCTTAATTACACAGGGATATGCGGACACATTAAGAATAGATGAGCACGTTCTCACTGTATAACAAATGTCAGCTCCGCAGATAAAGTCCCCCGAGGCCGCCTCCACCCTCTACCCTGTCCCTCTGGGAGGTAACACTTACCGGTCTGGTGAGCCACCTTCCAGATGCTTCTCTATGCCTTCCCATCCGTAGGGACCTGTGGCAACGCTGAGATGCTTTTGGTTTCATTTCTCGCAGGAATGGTCTTGCACTGTCCATGTCTTTCTGAAGTTTGCTTCTTCAACTCAGCCACGCCTGTTAACTGTCCGCTCAGCCCCTCATGGGGACTGCCCAGCAGACTCAGGGAGGGCCCGTCCTGGGCGTGCTGCGGGCCACCTGGGCGGCAGCAGGGCACCGGTGGAGGGTGAACCGGGGACTCCGCCGAGGGCTCTGGCCTGTCACCTCGGGCAAGCCCTTTCCTGTCCTGGAGCCTTGGTCCCCTGTCCTGAAGATGGAGCAGGAAGGAGCCTGCCGCTGGGACGCTGTGCAAACTCCATTAAGGCTCCTAAAGCTGTGGACTTGGGGCTTGGCCCATGGAAGGGTCTCTACACGTGCTGACAATGGCGGTGATGCCTGTGGTACGAGGGGTATCTGCGTGCCCCCAGCAGAACCTTCCGGAGCGGAGGCTCCAGCCCGGCCTGCAGGGGCTGCACCCAGCGGGCAGGCACTTCCTTGCCCTGGTGCTCCGGGGTCTGGATGGGAAGTGGGAGCAGCTGTTCTCAGCCTGATCCTGCAGGCCCCTCCCCATGACCCCATCAGGCACATTCCCCACGCCCCCATCAGGCACATTCCCCACGCCCCCATCAGGCACATTCCCCACGCCCCCATCAGGTACATTCCCCACGCCCCCATCAGGCACATTCCCCACGCCCCCATCAGGTACATTCCCCACGCCCCCATCAGGCACATTCCCCACGCCCCCATCAGGTACATTCCCCACGCCCCCATCAGGCACATTCCCCACGCCCCCATCAGGTACATTCCCCACGCCCCCATCAGGCACATTCCCCACGCCCCCATCAGGTACATTCCCCACGCCCCCAGCAGCCCTAGGCCACCCAGAGCTTGCAGTCCATACAACAACTATTGTCTGTTTGCTCTAGTAGCTAAGGCAGCCCTTACCTGGGAGGGAGCCTTTCGAGGTGGGGTCTGGAAGTTAAGCTCCTGAGAAATCCTATCTCCTTAAGGCAGCGGTTCTCAGCCTCGGCTGCACATTAGAATCACCTGGGAATCTTTTTAGAATCCTGATTTCTGGGCCTCATCCTCCGGAAATTCTGTTTCTTCGTTACTAATGTTGTGGCCCCACCCCATAACAAAGAAACAGAATTTCCGGAGGATGAGGCCCAGAAATCAGGATTCTAAAAAGATTCCCAGGTGATTCTAATGTGCAGCCGAGGCTGAGAACCACTGCCCTAGGGAAAAGGAACTCAGCGGGACCCTTTCCCCTCCCCATGTGGGAGTCCATTCTGCGGGACTCTTTCCCTCTCCCCACATGGGAGTCTGTACTTGCTCTACAACACCAGTAAATCTCCACCTTTGCTATAACCACTCTCTGTCCGTGGATTCATTCTTCGACTCCGGCGGACAAAGAATCCAGGGTCCAGCCCAAAAATTCCATTTCACTTCTACTTGTCTACCCTGACTTCCTCATGCTGCAGATGAAACCCATTTTTATTCTCAAGGAAAAGAAGATCTAATTCTTCTCCCAGAAAAATCTTGTTTGGCCAGAAGAACATTTTAAAGTTTTCCCCTCCCCCCAACATTCTCCTTGCCCTTCCTGCCACCTGGGGGCCAGGTTCTGAGAAGCCAGGGGACCCCCAAGCCACCTCCCCCTTGCCCTTTCCTGTGCCTCCACTTTATTTCCAGCCAAAGATTTCACTAGCACCGCCAAGAACTGATATTCAGAAATAAGTATGTAAATCCTTTGTAAATGTATGCTAATTACTTATTTTTAATTATAATGTAAATAAGTAATTACTGAATAATTTTAAAGTATTTACATGGAGGGGGTGTGATTTAGACACTAACTTGTTATAAGATATAAAAACTATAAATTATGCAGTAATTATGGCCCAATTTACATGCTAAGGCCAAACACAATTACATAGCAAGAAAAATATAAACAATCAGGTAATTCCGCGGTAGTTACTGTGTAATAACCAAGCTGTTTTCTTCCCTCCGTTGACAAAGTGGGTCTGTGTTCACTCTAGGCTCAGGGAGGCCCAGGGGGAGGGTGCATTCAGGAAGTTGAAATCACCTTCAAGAAAAAAAAATTACAAAACAAGAAAAAAAGACACAATCAAAAGCTATTGAGTCTCACCCGGGTGGGTTATGGGTTCAGGGCTGGGCTTCAGAGAAAGTCCAAGCCACAGTCCGTGGCTGCGTGGCCCAGGACGGAGTGGTCCCCGCTGTCCTCTCTTGCCTGGTCCACAGCCGCCCCCTCACACACTACACGTCAGACAACTGAGAGTCCCCCAAACTCTCACCGCCAGGCCTTCACGCCCCTGTGCCCTCAGCCTTCATCTTCCTGCACTTTCTTGCCTGGCTAATCCTAGCTCAGTCTTCAAGTCTCACTTGTAATGCCTCTTCCTCCAGGAAGCCTTCCCTGACCAAATCCCCACCAGAATCCCCAAGATTTGGCCAGGGGCCCCTCTTGGGCCTCCTCCATCAAAACCAATCACTGTTTCTGAGATGGCCTGTTTGAGGGGGAAGTTTGCCTCCCCCACCAGACTGGGAACCCCAAGAGGTCAGAGCCCAGTTGCCTTGTCTAGTGCTGGTCCCAAGTTAGTGGCACTTGGACTTGAGGACATGGAGTCTGGTGTCAGCGAGATGTGGGTTCAAGCCTGGTGCAGACACTCTCCAGGGTCCCCCCAGAATTATCTGGGGGGCCTGGGCCTTACCTTAGGGAGGGGAGCCACAGGCTTGCTAAAAGCCCTGGGTTCAAGGTCCTCACACTGCTCCCTTTGATGGGGGCATCATTCTCCCCACTTTGCAGACATGGAAACCGAGGCTCAGGCCAAGTAGCTAATGGGGTCCGAGCTGGGCTGTGAAATCGGGCCCCTTCCAGGGCCTGGAGCTCCCAAGTCCTCTCCTCCCCCCACTCTGGGCTTATGGACCTTGACTCCCCAGAGGGTGATTAAGCCCCAGAATGAGGTTGGAGGAGTCCAACAGACGTGTGTCAGTCCCACCCCCATAGCAGTGCCAGGAGAAGGGGGTGCCTCCCACTGCCCCCTACACCTCCTGAGAAGGGAGGTCACAGAACTATTGACCTAGGAACCCCTGAGATCCTGTTTCTTTTAAGCCCTTGCCTGAGTCCCCAGAGTCAGAATCTCCAGGATTGCTTCTTAAAATGAAAATTCCTGGACATCCGGTGCAGACGATGACTCTGGAGATGAATCCAGAAAATCCCTTCGTAGGCCACACCCCCTGATGCCCGCTGCGGTCTGAGAGTCACTGCAGGCGGCAGCACAACCTGAACCTGTCCCCTCGCCTATGACAGCGGCCTCCATACTGTGCTGGCTGATGATGTCAAAGCACCAAGCACACAGGAGGTGCTCAGCAGACGTGCAGTCCCTCCATTCAACACCTACTGTGTGCCACCAGGCACTCTTGCTGCCCAGCCCCCCTCCCTACATGGACAGGCAGACAGGACCTGTGCCTCATGGCAGGGGGCTGGGGCGTGGTCTGAGGCTCCAAGGGGTGCTAGCCAGGCTGGGGGACACGTCTGCCCACTTTGTGTCAGGCCCAGCAATCATAATAGTGAAGCCCACATTCTCAGCCCTGGGAGGTCCCCACGAGGGTGCCAGGCCCCACCCCAGCCCCTCTTCCTTCAGGAGCACGGCCGTCCCACCCGCCTGCAGTTGTCACGCAGTTTGGAGCCAGGGAGGGGGAGCAATCCACATACAGACTCAGGGCTGCTCTTTTCCTCCTGCCCCTGAGGCGCTGCCGTTCATTAAGCACAGTCATTCGTGAGGATTTAGGGGAGCCGAGTGGGACCCTGGGATGGAGGGCCCTGCTGACCAGGCCTGGGCCATTCCCGTCTCCACACCGGCTGTCTGAGCTCTCGGAAAGTCGTGCAGGACGTTTCTTCTTGAATAATAATGAGCACAAGGACCCCAGCCTCTGGTTCTAAGCCACCGTGACTTGCTGACGCCAGGGAAGGGCCTGCTCCCTCCCATCCTCACAAGGCGGCAGGCACAGAGAGGGTCAGAGGTTTGCAACCGTCACACGGCCTAAGCACTTGGCTTAAATCAGTCTGACTCCGGGGTCTCCCCACTCAGTTCATGTCCCCGACACCCCGAATGACAAAGGACGTGGCCAGCAGAGGCCAGCTCGGTCTGCGGAGGCCAGAGCCCGCGCCCGGCAGGGGTGAGCCCCGGCACTGGCCAAGGCCGTGGAGACAGAAATTGCCATCATTTCAGCGCTACGACTCCTCACGCAGCTACTTCACAGCCCGGGAAATTCCCCGGTTCCCCTGGGTAATATTTTTTTACGGCCATTGCCGGGTGCTATTCATTTTATTACACTTTCGCCTGTTATTTTTGTTGTTGGCGCATAAGCAATGTGGTCAATTCTGTTTTACGTGCCCCGGCGTTCCAGATCCATCGCCAGCCAGCATGGCGCTGAGTGGTTACACAGGAAAGCGTTGGGCTAATAAAATGCATAAAGCAGAGATAGGAAAATCAATGCCTTTGCTAATAATACTTCGCCATCTCTCCCGCGGTCTGCCAGGCAGGGTTGGCGTCAGCGGCACCACACAGGCTGGCCCGGGGCCCCGCCCCTGCCCCTTGCCCTCCTGGAGCAGGACCAGTCCGAGAGCCCTGGCAGGGGCTCAGCAGAGCACGGATGCCCTCCCACCGCCGAGGTGGAGACAAGGGGGTGGGAGAGAGGGGTCGTTCCAGGTTCCCCAGCAAGTCATGACCACTCTGACCCTCAGTCTCTTCATCTGCAAAACAGGGGTAGTGGCAGGCCCTGCCTCGGACGGCCTTTGTGAGGATGTGGGGAGAGGGAGCCCCTGTTACCCACAATGCACAGCAGGTGGGCAGGGTGAAAGAGCAGTGCTGTCCACCTCGCCAGGTTACAGCCACCCTGGCCGCTCACGGGGGCGCTTCTATCCCCAGCCGCTGGGAGGAGAAAGGTTTTTCCCTGAACTGAGCCCTAAAATGAGGCCTGTGTTCCCAGACACAGGCACTACCTCTACTCGGACCCAAGGAGGCAACTGCCCTCCATGTCCCACAATCATTCAGCCTCCTGCCTGGGCACCCCGGGCCCACGTCCATCCCCTGGTCCAAAGCCTTGGGCTGGCCTGCCTCTCGGCTTAGCACACACTCATTCGTTTCATGCTGAGTACATGAAACCCTCACGGACGTGTCAGGGCCCCGCCCGGCACTAGCGGACGCTGGAGGCCTGGGATGCTGGAGTAAGAAGCTGAACCACCGTGAGGGCAGGGGTGGGGGACATCCAGCCCACGGGCCGTATGAGGCCCGCGAAATCATTTGGTCTGGCCCTGCCAAGGCATTAGGAGTGAGCTAATTAAATGTTTGACCAAAATAGCAGCTAATTTTTATTTATTCAGAGAGGGAGGGAGCGGGAGAGAGAGAGACACACATCAATGATGAGAGAGAATCACTGATCGGCTGCCTCCTGCACGCCCCACACTGGGGATCCAGCCTGCAACCGGGCATGTGCTCTGACCAGAAATTGAACCGTGATCTCCTGGTTCATAGGTCAATGCTCAACCACTGAGCCACGCCGGCCAGGCTAGCAGGCTAATTCTTAAGTTGATAATTTTGTATGGCCCTCAAATGATGTTATAAATATCCAAAAGGCCCTTGGCAGAAAAAAGGTTCCCCACCCTGATCTAGGGGGTGCAGGGGACTTTGGGAAGAGCCTGGATTCTGTCGGGGCAACTTTCCAAGGTCGTTCCTCTCTCCCCAGCACCCCCCCCCCCCCCCCCCGCATCCTCCCCCTGGGCTGGTGAGGGTGGGGAGAGCCCACCATGGGGATAAATGGTGTCACTCTTTAAGGCCCCTCCTCCCTCATCCTCCTCCCCCACCCAGGAGGGAACACAAATAGAGCTTAATCCCCAGCGCTTCCCTGCACACCCGGGCCTGACGCACGGCTCGGCAAATATTGGACTTTATTAATTTAATTTAATTAAACTTTATTAACCTTTATTAAAAATAAACCCTCATTAAAATTCTCATTCCCATCTCTGGCAAAGGTGGGGGGGGCGGAGGGGGGCACTGCCTCTTCTCCAGGCTGTTAAATGTCACCTGAACTGAGGCGGTGGCCTCCAGGGACAAGGAGCCGGGGCTGGAGATGGAGGGGTCAGGCAGGGTGTGTGCGTGCCTGTGTGCACGCGTGTGCGCATGTGTGCATGTGTGTGTGTGCACCTGCACACTGAGCTGTGGGGACAGCTGAGATCCAGACCCTGGGCAGTGGACATGGAAGGTCAGCTCAGAGCCAGGAAGCAGCGGGGAGGGGTGGGGCTGGGAGAAGGGAGATCCGGGCAGCTCAGGGCCAGGCCTCACACTGCACAGCAGCCGGTCCCCACGCAGATCTGGGAGCAGGAAAACCTTTGCTTCTAACACACACACTATTTTCCCCAGGAGCCATGCTTGCTCCTTTTAGAAAATTTGGAAAATACAGAAAAGCACCAAAGAACATAAAATTCTCTTGACCCCAAATGGACCCCTGTCCCTCAGCACTGGAGGGGTCATAGTTATCATCCGACCTGGGACATTTTAAAGATGGGACCACTGCTTACCCCTGCACCTGTCCTAGTCACAGGCCCTGTGCCAGGCAACATGTTAACATATTACCAAGTTAGTCCTTCTACTAGTTCCCACTGCCCAACACCCCCACACCCAGCCAGGGCCTGGCGCCTGAGCTAATTCAGAGCGGGCAGTGGCTAGGAGCCTACTACACACTGGGCCCTGGCCTGGGCTTTGTGTAAATCATCTCACTTAATCCCCCAGCAGCCTGGGGGCTCTGAGTGGTGCCGCGCCCATTGTACAGAGGAGGAAACTGAGGCTCTGGAGGTGAAGGCCAGAAGGTACGAGGCAGAGCCGGCACAGAAACCTGAATTCCCTGCACTGCTCACTGCCCTGAGCTTCTCCCTGCAGGAGTGGAGGCACATGAGGCTGTGTCACCTGGGGAGGGGCCGCTGGGGGCAGACCACCCACCTGGGTTATCTGAAGAGTCTGCGGGCAGAGACTTCTTGGGCAGAGCCTGTGAGTGGAGGGAGGAGGCACTGGACAAGCGGGCAGAACTGGCCCGCTCAGCTTACCCCGCGCTCGGCCCTCCCCCCGCCCTCCCCCGCCACCAGGGAGCGCCCAGTGCTGCCTCCACATTCCAGCCCTGGGCCCTCCATTCTGCATGGTGGCCAAGCCCCCTGAGCAGAGGAAGGGCTCAGGAAAGATAAAAGGTAGGAGGGCCACTCTGGGTCCGAGGTTCCAAAGATGCTTATCACAGTTCACGACCTCAATGAAATGACATTAAACCCAGAGCAGGGCGGGTCCTGGGTTCAGATGCAAAACGCCCGTGAGTGGTTTGGTGACTCCAGACAAGTTCACACACTCATTCAGTAAGCACCCCGTGAGGGCCTGGTTTGGGGTACGATGACAAAGACCACAGCCAGGCCCTCCTGGGCTTGCAGGCCAGAGAGGGGACAAAAACCAAAGCCAGCCAGTGGTCCTGTTGCTGCAAGTTGCAGAGTGTGCCAGGAGGGGAGAGAAGAGGAAAACATGGGAGACCTCGTTAAGAGTGGGGGCGTGACATGGACCCCGAGACCAGAGGCTGTGGAGAAGTGACACAGGGACCCACAGGAAGACAAGCCAGCCTGCGGGAGGAGTCCAGGGAGGCGCTGGCAGGGCTGGGCTGAGCTGGCCAGGACCAAAGCCCGCGGATGCCTTCGAGAAGGGCAGGCAGTGGGGGCAGGAAGGGGAGGGCTGTCCAGGGCTTGGGCCAGTGTGGGGGCAGAAAGATTGTCGGTCAACAACTGCAGAGACGCTTTAGAGAAAGATAGACCAGAGGGCCTGTTCATTCATTCATTCACTCACTCACTCACTCACTCACTCACTCATGTATCCGTCCTTTCATTCATCCACCCAGCGAGTTCACTGCCAGGCACCAGGGCAAAACTCTAAACCAGACCCACACAGCCTCTGCCCTGAACGAACTTACAGTCCAGGGGGAGAAGTAGTCCACAGACAAAATAAAAACAATCACTGATCATGACAAGTTGCAGGAAGGAAATAATCAGGGCTGTGGGCACAGCAGGGACCAGTGAAGGGGAGGAGGGCACCCAGTCAGAGGCCACCTCCGATGGCTTCTCGGAGGGAGACAGTGGGACCGAGGCCTGATGCTCTAGACACTTCCTGCCAGTGCGCAGGCCTGCCCCGGCGCCGTGGGGCACACCCGATGCCGCTGGGGACCAGGTGCCCCCAGGCCACAGCTGTGCTCGGTAAATGACATGTGCTGCTGCTGCTGTCCTCCTGGCCATCCTGCCACACAGACCAGCCCCCAACCCTAGCTTAGCACTCGGAGTTGAAAATAAAGATGTTTGAAGATTTTGTTAACAGAGAGGAAATGCAGCCCATCGAGGCAGCGGGCGGGGGACTGGAGGGGCCGCACCCGACCCCTGACAGCAGGGACTGGTTCTCAGCACATCTCGCGGCCTTTCCCAGCATCTTCCAGCACAGGGAGCCTCCATCTGCCAGACAAGGGACCCCAGGGCAGCCAGGCTGTCTCCACGGCTCCGACCGGGTGGGCACGGGCTCCTACCCACCATGTTAGACAAGCCCCGGGCACGGGTCCCCAGCGGAGACGGGGGCCCTGGCAGGGCCCAGCGAGGCCGGGGCCGGGGGCTGGGACCGAGGCAGCCCCTCCGCCTGTCTGTCTCGCTGACTCTGGGTCCCAAGGGTGCTCCCTCTGAGGCTCCCTCCCCGTAAGTTCCCACTCCCTCTCCCTTTCTCCAAGCTTCTCTCCACTTCTTCAAGTTCGCCGGCTAAATATGGCTCCTCACAGATGCCAAGTGCCCACAGTCCCAACCCCCCAACCAGCGGAGACCCTGGCGCCTGGCCCGGGTCCAAACTCCCAGAGAGAAGCAGAGTGGCCCAGGTGGGGCTCGAGGCCAGGGCGGGTCCCCCAGAACAGGCATGGCCGGCAGGGCCCACTCTGAGGGCTCCTGGAGCTCACGAGCCATGACCCCGCATTTCCACAAACCCCTAACTGGGTTCCTGTTTGTCCTGAAATTCAGTTTAACAAGAAATGCCCTGCCTGACATGAGTGAGTGCTTTGTCCCTGAAAGGGGGACATCATTGGATTTTCTAAGAGCATCTGGGGTCTGAGGCACCTTCCCCTTCTTTTCACTGGATCCCACCTGGGGCTGGGGAGAGGGGAGTCGCAGGTGAGGGAGCAGTTTTCACTGTTGACCCCAGCAGATCCTCTGGGCATGGCAGCCAGAAAGCGAGGTCCCTGAGAGGCCCCCCCGCCCATCCCCCCCACCCCCCCTCCCCCGCATCCTGGCAGGGAACTGGACGGCCTCTATCACCACCATGCGCACACACGCGTGCGTGCGCGCGCGCACACACACACACACACACACACACGTGCCAGGCCCCCCATGCAAACATGGAGCCACACACAGACGCTCTCTCACATGGGTGTGGACAAATGCAGACATCCAGTCCACACGTGCATGCACAGGCCAGCCCAGGAAAGCAGCAGCCGTGTGCACACACACACACACACACACACACACACACACACACGGCCCTGGGGGGAGAGAGCTCCCACTCCCTGTGTCCTCTCAAAGCAGACAGGTCCCCCCCTTCTCCAGCTTCTGCAGGAGCAGGTGGGGGTATGAGGCCTCTGTTTCCCCATCTGCCCCTGACAACACGGCTCCCCCAGCCGGGGCAGGATGGAGGCCCTCAGGGAGGCACCAGCCATGCCCCCCTTTCACTGTGGAGACACGGGCCTGGCCACATCGCGGGAGGCTTCTGAGCCAGGCGGTGAGCGGGAGGTCAGCGTGGCTCCCTGCCAGGAGCCTCCGTAAGAACCAGCTTCCAGAGGGCCGGGCTCCAGACTCTCCCCACAGCCGTAGCCGCCATATAAAATAGGTCATTGGCATAATCCCGGCCAAATTGGCCTCTCGCAGATCAGGTAGGCCACGCTCCCTGGGCCTAATTATCCCATATTTGGTCAATAAGCCATTAACACAGCGCTGCGGATGTTAATAACCGTTTCATGAAAAAGTCGGCGTAATTTATGAGATCAACACTGGTTAGCAAAATTAATAAATATTTCATTCGGTGAGATTCATCCCAGCGTGCTCCGGACAGGTGGACCGAGACCCGCGGGCGGCCCTGGGGAGCCGGCAGCCGGGGGAGACGAAGGCCCGGCTCTCACTGGGGCCAATAAACATTTACCTCAAATCCCATCGCCATAAATCCGCAGGCCGGACGAGGGAGTCCAGTAAACCTGACTTAACATTATATTCTGGCCATTAACAATATTTATATAGAGATCACTTCAGGGAGGGTTAGAGTCACTGGGCAGGGGCCCAGTGGTGTGACGGGAGCCAGCTTGGGGGCCTCTGGGAAGGTTTGTGCCCTGTGAGACCTGGGGCAGTGGGAAGAGCCCCAGATCAGCTCTCAGACCTCTCTGGGGTTGGCAGTTGCCGGCTGTGTGACCTCGGGCAAGTCTACTTACCTTTCTGAGCCTCAGTCTCCCCATCTGTAAAATGGGAGTGTTAACAACCGCCACCTTGGGTGCTGCTGGGAGGATGAAGTAAGCACTGGCACACTGCAGGCACTGGATCCATGGACAGTGCTATAATGGTTGTGATTAGTAGAGGCAGCCAGTGGACCCACCCTCTGCTCTGATAGAGGGAAGTTCTAGGGCAGTGGTTTTCAACCTTCTGGCCCTTTAAATACAGTTCCTCATGTTGTGACCCAACCATAAAATTATTTTCGTTGCTACTTCATAGCTGTCATGTTGCTGCTGTGATGAATCGTCATGTAAATATCTGATCTGCAGGATGGTCTTAGGCGACCCCTGTGAAAGGGTCGTTCGACCGCCAAAGGGGTCGCGACCCACAGGTTGAGAACCGCTGCTCTGTAGGGTATCCTGAGCCTTTCTCATTGAGTTTAATCTCTACTGCGTGCTGTGCACACACAATCTGTAATCCCACAAAGATCCTATAGGGTAAACCCTCTTGAGATTCCCATTTTCCAAAAGGGTAAGCTGAGACTCTCAAAGGCAAAATGACTTACTGGGGGGCAGCCAGCGGGAAGTCTTGGAGCTGCACTCTGCCCCCAGCCTGTGGCTCCGAGCCTCCGCCCTCGCCATCCTTTCCCGAGACCCAAGAGTCCCGGCCCGGCCTCAGCAGCCGCCCTGGGAAGCCGCCCCCCTCCTCTCCCCGTCCTGGCAGTGACCGGGCCCGGAGGATGCCAGAGCCTGTTGTGGTTAAAGAACTTTGCAGGGGAACCAATTAGTTTTCCGCAGGGACTTTCCACCAGGCATTGATTTCCACTCTCCCCACCTGGGATTGATTTGATTTGCGGGGAGAAGGGCTTGCAGAGGCAGAAGCAATCGGGTGAAATAAAAGCGTCGAGTGTGACAGGCTCATCTGTGGCTGCGGCCGGGCTGGGGGCTGAGGGCTGGGGGCTGAGGGCTGAGGAGCGGGGTGGGGATGGGAACGGGGCGGGAGCCCCTCTGCCACCCTGGCACAGTCACCCTCCGCGCACATGCCTGGCCTCCGGACAGCAGCACCAGACCAAGGCCAGCCCGGCTCCGGCTTTGCCCCTCAGCTGCAAGGCTTCGTTAAGCAGCACTTGAAAATGAGGTCGGAAGCACGGACGTGCCCGGGGCCAGGCTGGGCCCTCCCATCCTTCAGCATCGGGGTCCCATTTGTCTTCGTGGAGCTCCTGCTCTCGCCTCACATCATCCTTTTAACCAACTCGGGAAGCAGGAGCAGAGCTTGGCTCGGAGAGAACGATGCTGGGGGAGGTGTCAGCAGCCCATTTTACAGACGAAGAGACTGGGGCTCACGAGGTGGGGTGGCTGTCCCAGAAAGAGGCAGAGCCAGAACTCCAACCCAGACCTGTCTGCCTCCAGTCCCCCTGCCCTTTGCTCGTTTGTCCAGGCCTGAGTGGAAGCCGGCTCTCAGATGAGCCTTTTGGAGAGCCCGCTGACAGCTGTCAGGAGGGGAAGTGCCTACCATGGGCCAGTTAAAGGGGCTTTCAACACGTCAGAAAAGAGGTTCCAGCCCGCACAGAGCTGACATCCTAGGGGAGGACAGAACACAAAGAGACGAGTAAGCTATAGGCCGTACTGTGGAAACAAAAGGAAGAGGAGAGCAGGATAAAGGAGGTGGGGGGCGGGCAACAGGATTAAATTAAGTATCAGGGTGACTTTGACAAAGAGGTGAGATTTCAGCAAAGGCCTGGAGGAGGTGGGGGAGGGCTGACACCCAAGGAGGACTGTTCCAGGACGGAGGAAAAAGCAGAGGCAAAGGCCCTGGGGCAGGAGCCCCAGCAGGTATTCAGGGAGCAGGAAGGTGGCCCAGGCCGGAAGAGCCAGCTGGGAGAGTCTGGGGCAGAGAGGTGGTCGGGAGGGCAGAGCATGTGGAACTTTGGGCCCATGGAGAAACGGTGGTGAAACCCAGGAAGGCAGTGAGGAGTCTATCAATCAACACATGTCAGGCCATTTAGTGCAAATTAGTACATAGCAAATGCTCAATTAATAGGAGTTATGATTATTGCGGCTTATAATTAGATTGTTCCTCACCCTTTTTATGGGGCCTAGGGAGCCTTAGAGTCTCACCCCTACAGTCAGGAGCTGGATTTGAGTGACTCACACTGCCCCCCACTGAGCTGGGGGCTGCTCCCTCTCTCAGCCTCTTGAGAATTTCCCAGGGCCTCACCAGCCTCGGCCTTGAAAAGTTTGGGGAGTGAGGGGCTGGGGCCACCACCACAATGGCATTAAATCAGACCCCCAGCTCCGGAAGAAACCTCACCAAGAAGTTGTTAATACCTTTATTATGGGCTGAAATGTATTCACGATATTAAAAGACATCCCATTTCTGCCCCCTGTGTCACATCTGAGATGTAGCGTAGATAAATGATATATCACCGCACGAGATCTACCGAAACCATTAGTAACCATGACATTTTGACGTCAGATTTTAAAAAATTCCTAAGTAATCTTTTTGATTTATGAAATGCTGTCTGGGTTCATCGAGAGAGATCTCAGATTTATCACCGCCTGGTTAGAATTATTAATGATTTTCAATTTGTAAATCTGAAATCGAGAAAGTCTGTGGGCTCTGGGTGAAAACTCGCGCCGACGAGGACCCGGCCTCCCCTCCAGCCGGAGCCCAGACATGGAGAGATGGTCCTTCTCGCCACCGCGCTGCACACTTGACACTGTCTCCCAGCAATCCCCGCCGGTCAGCAGCATGCAAGACTGTGGGGGGATCAGCTGCAGGACCGGCTATGGGTAGATGGATCAGAGGGACTTCCACTCCCCTTCCCTCCCCACCCCACACAGGCCCGGAGAGCGGCTCCAGCTGATTTGGGCAGGGGTGGGCAGGAGGGACGCGGCCCCAGGTAGCAGACAGCCCCTACCCCACCCCTTGGGTCTGGTTCAGGCCTCAACTCCGTTGCAGGCCCCTCACACCACCAAGAAGCCGGGGCCAGCCCCTCCTTGCCCAGGGCAGAGGCCACACAGCCACCCTTGCCTCAGAGCCCGCACACGGCCACCTCTTCGTGTCTTCCAGGGACATTCCTGCCTGAGCGGTCATCTGCCTGTCGGTCTTATTCACCCCCATCCCCATCAAAGCGTCTGCTGCCCCCAGTTCTGGAAACTACCCTGGCCCGGGCAGAAGGCAGAGAGCTGCATGGTGGGACCCCAGAGCTAGGGTCTGGTCCCCATGGGCTCCCATCCAGACCTGAGTCAGGCGATCACCCCAGGCCGCCTTGGACACACCGTATGCCCATGGCCGTCACCTGGGCTGAGTGTGGGAATTAAATGTCCGTTCCCGGCTTCACCCACCAACGCAAACAGAATTGCGGGGCGGTTCCAACATGTGGCCAAGCCCCTGTACCCCCACACACTCCTCTCCTTCCTCGCTGCCACCACTGCCTACTTCAGACCCCACCCTTCTCTCCAGGACCAGGAGGTCTCCCAGCCTCTATCCCGCCCCCTCTGGCCCACCCTCCCACATCTGCCCAAGTCCCCCTGATTGTTACTCTCCTGCTTCCACCTCTGTGGCTCCCATGACCCTCCTGAGAAAGGCCCCCTTCGGGCTCAGCCTCCCTGAGGCCTGGAGAGGACCAGGGACTGAAGGCGGCCATGCAGGGCGCCACCTGCAGGACAGAGCCAGACCAGCACCCCTCACTCCACCGCCGGTTCGAACCCAGGGAACCTTCACCCTCTGGCTTCATCCCTGGGCTCAGAGCCTGGCTCCAGAGCTATCCTCCCACCTGGGCCAAGTGGAGTGGGGAGAAGGGGGAGGTTTGCCCGGGGGGGAGGGGGGCGGCGGGGGTATGCAGCCTGAGGACCCTGAACAGCACTTGGCTCCTCTGTCCATTTCAACAAGACACAGAGCAAAACTGCTAACAGCGGTGATGAATGCTCCCCTGAAGGAGGTGCCTGGGGTGCCCCAGCCACTCTGAATTAGGAGCGCCGGTTAATTAGCACCTACTGTATGCAAGACCCTAGGTCCCAGCAATGCATGAGCAAGACCTCATGCAATTCTCACACAGCCCTGTGAAGTACCATCCCCATTTTACAGATGGGGAAGCTGAGGCTCAGAGAGGGGAGGGTGACTAGGCAGGGCACAGAGGATTTTTTAGGGCAGTGGAAGTATTCTGAATGATGCTACAACAGTGGCTACAGGTTATTACACATTTGTCCAAGCCCAGAAGGCACAACGCCAAGAGTGAACCTTGAAGTAAACTATGGACTTTGGGTGATAATGACGTGTCGATGTAGATTCATCAATGGCAACCAAAGTACCATTGAGCTACAAGGTATCAAAGGGGGGAGGCTGTGCATGTGTCGGGAAGGGGTATATGGGCACTCTGTGTACTTTCTGCTCGATTTTGCTCTAAAACTACTCTAAAAAAATTAAATTCAATAATTTTTAAAAAGCCAGGAAGAAGGCGGGAGCAGAAAGGAAGAGAGGGCTGCCTGACCTCACAGCCCCAGGGCGGGGGCCTTGTTTCCCACCTGGAGGGGCCTCTGTTGGGAAAGGCCAGGCCCCCAGCGGACGCAGATGGAGAAAGTTTCGACAAAGGGGAATCTGGAGTTTTAATGTGGAGGGACCTGGTCCGATGAGGGGGAGCCTGAGCATTTTGATGGAGAAAATGATGCAACTTGATTGAAAGGCATTAAAGAAGCAGATCTGAGGAAGTGAAGATAGAGATCTTGTTCATGCACTAAAAGACTCAATTTTTTAAAGGTATCAGTTCTCCTGATGGGACCCAATCAAAATCACAACAGAATGTTTTCATGGCACTGGACGTGCTGATTCTAAAGTTTATACGGAAATACAGGTTGTCCCCCCCAAAATGTATGCCCACTTTGAATGATTATAAAGTCAGTGTTTATTAACATACAGTTTGTTTTCAACATGTAAAAGGAATCTACAGAAATGAACCATTTCTTTTGTCAGTGCCTGCTTTTACACTGATGACCGTTCTGGTCCAGGCACTGCTGGTAACACAGAGCAATGGCATCACCAACAGCAAGAATCATTTTGCTCGGTATCTGTGTGCCCTCAATTTGCTGACTGTTGCCAGTGTTGTACTGTAAGCTTTATCTGTTATGTATCCCCCTGTGCGCCCCAGGTCCTGGTGGAGGGATCGCTCAGGCAGGTGTGGGGGAGGAGAGGGACAGCAACCACTCACCCTTGGTAACCGGCCTGGCGCCCGGCACAGTGTAGACGCTCAATAAACAACTGAACATTGAACCAGACAGTTGAGATCCATTCAGATTGCATGCCCTCAGCCATCTGGACTGACATGCATGTATTTCGGTGGACACACACTTACAATCACACATGTGTGCACCCTGCGCATGCACACGTCATACCCACCTGCACACACAGTCCCCATGTATGGGCCACTCCAGCCAGCATTCTCACGCCCATGAAGGCCGCCTCCTGCACCAAGCTCATTTGTTTTGATTTATGAATGCTACAGAAAGGAACCTGAGCATCTTCCTGGGGATTCTGTGATCCTGATACAGGCCCCCCGATATTGCTCTTCTCTCCTGGTTACCTGAAATTAGCAGAGTAATTCGGGATCTGCATCTTTATTTAAAAGAAAAAACTGTAGATGCAGAATTATAAAAATTTAATATGCTCCCAGGAAAATGAAAAATGAGAGGTGGTGATCTCGTCTAACACTTTCAAATGTGTTTATTAATTCATGTTTTAAATCATAAGTTTCATTCGGTGAGAGCCATGCGCAGCAATAAGCCCGTTTTAAAATATTAATGAATAAACAATATTTCTCTATTGAAATATAACATGCTTCTTTGAACAATGGACCACCAGTAATAAATCAAAACCAGGAGAAAATTGCATTTCATATTTAATACAAGTTGAACTCTGCCTTTTTATAAATGATATCTTTTTTGTTTAATTGGCGTCAGTTCAGATCTAGCAGATTGCTAATAAAATTCTGGATTTCCATATTTAATGATGCGTACACTTTCTGCTGAAATTTTACCAAGAAAAAAGAATCAGCCTTTTATTATCTCCTTAGATGGTGGTGAGAGGTGAATCCGAGGCCTCAGTCCTGCCTCAGGGCCTGGAGTAGGTGGACCACAGAGGCTGAGCCACTCCCAGGACTCTTACTTGTCACCTGACACCCGTGGCTGCCCCACTGCTGGCCAGAAGTAATCATTCTGGCCAGAGGGGCCAGAGACCGGGAGTCCCATTGTGATCTGGGACACCGTGTAGCAATAGCAGTGAGAGCAGAACCCAGCCATCCCACGGGCCAGGCACCACGCGCACAGCAGCTCACTTAATCTTTACGGCATCCCTATGAGGAAGGGAGGAACAAAGTTCCCATTTTACAGATGAGAAAACTGACGCCACAGGGGGAGGAGGGGACATGCCCGAGGTCACACACAGCTGGGAAGTGGCAGAACTTGACCTGACTCCAAAGTCCTAGCTCTTCACACTGTTTTATCAACAGGAGCTGGCGTTGGAGAGCAAGTCACACTCCAGGGCCAGTCATGGACTAATGGGGAATGAGAGCAGCCAACCAGGCACTTACTACATGCAGCCACTTTAACTCTACCTACTTGCTGGGTCCCCTCTACAATGCTGGGGGCTGGTGCTTGACAGTTAAGGAAACTGAGGCAGAGGGAGGTTACATGACTTGCCCAAGGACACACAGTCGGTATGAGGCAGAAACGGGCTCCCCCTCGGGCATCCTCACTCGGGAGCCCACTTTCATGAGTGCTGGGCTATGGTGAGCCCCTGGGCATCGTATCGTCTATGCGATGGGGCTGGTGTCCACTTGCCCGGAGGCGTGGCTCCTGGCAGTGCACCTGGTGGGGCCCAGCTGGAAGCAGGACCCACGCACTGGGGCTAAGTCTGTGACGCTGAGTAATCAGCTGAGGGATGGTCAGGCGTATAGTCTGTGGGGCTGGGTCCCCCGGCTCAGCAGGGACCGGTTGCAAACCGCTCATTGGCTGAAGTGCCTGTGGGCACAACAGCCTTCCTCAGGGTCCCACACCAGGGTCCCTGATGAGGAGGGGCTGCCACTGTCCCCTTCCTGCTCGGGTCCCACCTCCGGCTCACCAATAGTGAGGCTGTCCAGCGTGATTAAGAAAGAGACACTTTGACAAAGGGCACAAAGAGTTAAAAATGTGGGTTTGGGCTTCAGGAACACCCAAATCATATTTGTATTTGGCCAAGTGGCTTCAGTTTCCTCATCTGCCCATAGAGATGATAATAGAACCTTCCCATGAGGCTGCTGGGAGGGTTTGGAGACCTGGGAAGGGAGAGAGCTAGGATCCACGGCTCTGCCTTCTGTTCGCCATGCTCTCCGGGCTTTGCACATGCCCTTCCCTTGTCTGGGCCACCCTTCCCTGTGCCCCGGCCCCCACCCAACTCAGTTCTCCTCCTCCCACTCCTCCTCCTCCTCCTCCTCCTCCTCCTCCTCCTCCTCCTCCCCCTCCTCTTCCTCCTCCTCCTCCAGGTCTCTGAGTGGTTTCCCATAGTCCGGTTTTCACTGTACCCGAGGTAAAGGCAGGGCCTGACTCCGTTGGAGGGCACAGTGGTCTGGGCTCGGCCTTAGAGGACAGCCGTTCGCCAGGGAGGTGGGGTACACAGATGATGTTCCAAGAAGAAGTGAGGAAACAGGCTCAGAGAGGTTAAATCCCTCACCCTAGGTCACACAGCTGGTAGGAAGCAGGGCCAGGATTCAAATCCATGCCTGGACGCGAGATCTGCTTGCACCCCCAAGTGGGTGGTGTGGGCAATGGGCTAAGGGGCCAGGGGCCAGGGGCCAGGGCTGGACAGAACCTGGGAAAGGCACCCTCAGGGGCACAGACAGAACTCTACCCAAAATAATGTGCACGCAGGGAGCATGCCCAGGCCCTGTGCTCAGCTCTTCTCGTGCATCGCGATGGCCACTGCCCAGGTCTGTCAACACTACGGTGCCAGGCCCAGCCGGGTGCACGGCTCTTCCTGTCTCCCATCCCCAACCCTGTGATCCACAGACAGAACCACCAGATCTGTGACACGCGCCCGGTACACACCACAGGACACCCACTCCTGCGGCCCAGGCAGCAGAGGCAGAGGCGGGAGAGAGGCGAGCGCTGAGAGGCGGTCACCCCGTCCCAGAAGGGACCTCACACTGGAGGCTGGATGGCTCCAGTCCACAGACGCCTCTCTCCATCCCACTGAGAGTGGCTGCTGGCAGGTGTCCCCTGGGGCCTTCACGGGGCAAACTCCAGCTGCGGGAGATGACGGACAGGCAGTGTCAACGCTGAGCCTCAGCGCTCCCCTCTGAAATGGGGTGACAAATCACCTGTCCCGGGGGTGCCGCCAACATTAAATAAGGGAACGTACAGGAAGGGCCTGGCCAAGGGCTGACCCAGAGATGCTCAGCATCAACTTCTCATGGCACAACACACATACGACACCTAAAACACGACCCCTCCTGGGAGACGTACCCCCGCGTCACTTTCCCGCACAGGAAGGGGCTGCTCTAGAAGGGCAGTCGCCAGGGGTCCGCGGACCACAGGTAGGCGA
Source organism: Myotis nattereri (assembly GCF_964212035.1). NCBI lineage: Eukaryota > Metazoa > Chordata > Mammalia > Chiroptera > Vespertilionidae > Myotis > Myotis nattereri. The sequence continues at coordinate 75,910,438 of NC_138087.1, read as the reverse complement.
CCGCTGCTCGAGAACACGGCCCCTCCCACCACCACTCAGGCTGGGAACGGCAGGAGGCAGCTGCTCAGCTCAGTTCAGGGGCCAGAGGTTCTAACCTGCAAGGACCACCTGCAAGGCCACCTGGTCCACGACAGAGGTTCCCACCCTGCTCGTGTACCTACTCGGAGTGGAAGGCTGACACCTGCCCAACGGGAGGAGCTGCTCAGGCACCCGGCTCCGATGAGCACACCTGTGCCCTGTGCGTCCATGTGGACAGGCCCCTTAGCCTGTGATTGGATGTCTCAGGTGGTCTCCTACTGTTATTTTCTTTGACCTTGAGAATGAGTTGTGAGATCCCCCCTTCTTGTCTCGGGGTCCAGCAACCCACCAGCCTTTTTCTAATACCCTGACCAAGCATTTGCTTTCTGAACAAGGGCTGCAGCCTGATTTCATTCATCTCTGGGTCTAACCCACTGATGGACCCAGAAAAGGTACCTGGTGAAAATCTATCAAGTCAACACATTTCATCCAATTTGGAGTGAGGCATAAGAACCTGGGGGCTCATGCTGCACCCCAGTTCCCTCATGTATGAAGTGAGGATGCTTCTGCCCTCCCCCAACTCCACGAGCAAGGGGACACATATGCCCACTCTGTTTTTATTTAGGCCTCCCCAGGACAAAGCCTTCACCTCCCACCCCAAGGGTTGCCGGTCAAGGTGTAAATCTCCAACAAACATGGTATATGCTTCTCTCAACAGACCTGAGGTCAACCCTGAGACGGTCCTTAGGAAGTTAAAGAAGACATATTTGTGCCGAAACCGGTTTGGCTCAGTGAATAGAGCGTTGGCCTGTGGACTGAGGGGTCCCGGGTTCGATTCCGGTCAAGGGCATGTACCTGGGTTGCGGGCATGTCCCCAGAGGGAAATGTGCAGGAGGCAGCTGATCAATGTTTCTAACTATCTCTCTCCCTTCCTCTCTGTAAAAAATCAATAAAATATATTAAAAAAAAAAAAAGACGACATATTTGTGTGTGCATGTGTGCCCGGTGTCCACGGGGTATTTTTGCAAAACCACACAGCACAGAGGCGGTTTTATGTGAAAGATAAGAAAGGCTGACCCATACACTAATTGAATCATGCAAATAACTACTTAGCCCTGCGAGAGGCTCCTGCAGGCAGGCTGAGCCCGCGCGAGGGAGGATGGCTTCGGAGGGCCATCTATTTTATAAAGTTGACTCTCACAGCATAACTGGCTCAAGATTAATGGGAATGGTGGCCCTACACCCTGTTTTGCCTGGTTCCACCAACTGAAACAGTAAAACAGTTGTATTTATCATAGACAATTGGCTGCAACTGATTAACATTAATTTGATTTCCTGTGAGTCAATTTCCTTGAGATATATAGTAAACAGGCCAATTACCTGCTATTGACTTCTTTTATTATAAAGATTTGGATATCAGCGACAGATGTGTATGTATGTATGTGAAATTTCTAACCATTTGAATAAAACAAAAACAATGCTTAATCTAGTTAAAGGATGTCTAGTTGGTCTTACATTTTACAAGTTTCGAGTTTTTTAAAAGCTATGTTAAGGCCCTAGCCCAGGGGTCCTCAAACTACAGCCCGTGGGCCACATGCAAATACAAATATTGTATTTGTTCCCGTTTTGTTTTTTTACTTCAAAATAAGATATGTGCAGTGTGCATAGGAATTTGTTCATAGTTTCTTTTTAAACTATAGTCCGGCCCTCCAACGGTCTGAGGGACAGTGAACTGGCCCCGTTTAAAAAGTTTGAGGACCCCTGCCCTAGCCAGATAGTTCAATTGGTTAGAGCAGCGGTTCTCAACCTGTGGGTCGCGACCCCTTTGGCGGTCGAACAACCCTTTCAGATATTTACATTACAATTCATCACAGTAGCAACATTACAGTTATGAAGTAGCAACGAAAATAATGTTATGGTTGGGTCACAACATGAGGAACTGTATTTAAAGGGCCAGAAGGTTGAGAACCACTGGGTTAGAGCATCATCCCTATACGTCCAGGTTGCAGGTTCGATCAACCAATGAATGCATAAGCAAATGGACAACAAATAAATGTTTCTCTCTCTCTCCAATTAAAAATGTGTTAAGTTGCAGGTTTTATATATATACACACACACATATATATATATATATATATATATATATATATATATTTATATATTTATATATTTAATGGCATCTGAGGGTTACTCTTTCTAGACAAACTTTTGCTTGTTCTTAACTGGTGTCTCACAGAAGTTACGAAAGTGAAGAAATGAGCGTGACAAGACTGGCTATTTTTAAAAAGTTACAACAAAGGTTTTTCCATTTAGCTAGCGAGTGCCAACTGCATCATTAGGTCAGGATGGAGAGTGTAAGTTCCAAGGGTAGACACCCAGGTTCAAACATAGCCCCTTGTTGTCCGAGGTGTGTGGCCGATGGCATTTGCTTAGCTAGCCTCTATGAGCTTTAGTTTCCTAATCTATGAAAATGCAAGTATTCCTTGAGGCATGCTCAGAGCACAAGGATCAGGAGGACAGGGAACAGCGGCTGGCAACTAGCCAGGAGCCTGCACACAGAGCTGTCAGTTGGTAGGGGCTGTTCCATCCTCCCAACACCACCGTCACCTCAAAGTCCCCCTCTCACAGGCCACACACCTGCGCACCCAGGCCTGCCTTGGGCAGGCTCTCCCCTGGGTCTGTATTGGCTGGTTCACATGGTGGTGTAAGAAACGGCATCAACATTTAATCATGAAAGCAAAAAGTTTATTCATGTTTGAAACTACATATAACTACCACGAGGAAGACTTTTTCAATCCAGGGTGTAATCCAGTTAGAAAGGAACACGAAACGCTTTTAATACATTAGAATCACCGCCACAAATTATTTTCATGACTCAATCAGTTTCAGAATCGCATACAATACAAAAAGAGAGAAAGGAGAGGGGCCCCATCACACAGGGTGAAATATACAGTACTGAATACTGAAATCCGAATGCATCACAATTAGTCGCCGCTTTTTTTTTTTTTTTTGCATGAATTAGTAACAAGATGAAGAACATTCAAAATGTTTCTCAGTATTTACAACAGTTTTACTGATTCTGTGTTAAAGACCCAATGTTTCCACCCTCGGTTTTTTAAAAGTTGCAAATGCAACCCTGATTTTTCTTTTAAAAGATTACAATGTACATTACATTTTATGAAGGGAAACAAAGAGTTAATTACAAGATGCAAAAAGATAAGAAAGAGACAAACTACAGCGTGAGTATTGTTCAGAGGTAGTAAGTGAGCACTCTAAGCTACAGAACATGTTGAAATTCTATTGGTTTGTATGAGTTCGCATGAGGTAATAAAGCTGTGTTTTGATTGGTGAGATGTATAAATATTCTTTTGCTACACTATATACAACACTCCAGAGAGCAGAGCCTTGGTCAATGCCCAGAGGACGTAGCAAACCTTGACAAGTCTGTGCAGCACCCAGCGCACATCGTAAAACCCAGATGGATCTCATGTTCACCTCCATCAGCAGCAAGTACCTTCATCTCCCAGAACAGTCTGGATCCATAATTTAATTACCAAGCAGACTCTGGGCACTGGTGCTTTGAGAGAGAGAAAAGATGCCACCAGTCTCTGATCTAATTATAACATAAGAGATCGCAACAAAATGTGATGAAGAAGAGTCTTAAGCACAACCATCATTAACAGAGAGAGCCAAACAGCTCCTTTATTCCAACTCCTTTAGCAATATGAACGAGAGACAAGCAAAGTCTGCGATGGAAACACGCGAGAAGTTCAATTTAGGTGAGGTGAGTCTTTGCATCTGCTTTAACCATTGAGGTTTAGCATACATTGTACTTTTTTACCCTTAAGGCCAAAGTACTTGGCAACTGTGAAACCATTAATGTAAAATATTGATAATAAATTATGATAAAATAGCTACAGGACTGTCAACAATGTTTAATCTTGGCCTAATTGGATAAAGTGCTTTTTTTTTTTTAAACATTGTGTGTTTTTAAGTATAAATACAAATGATTATGATTCTTTAAAAAACAGATGACCAAGTTCTCTAATAAGACAAGGTTTTACAGTAAAGCTGTAGATGGTGGGCCACAAAACTGCTTTCCTTCTCCTCCTATTGCTCTGAATGCACTAGCGAGGCATGTCAGCTCAGGGAAAGTGTTGCCAGAGATTAGTTAGAGGTATCAGAGTGCACACTTCCTGGGCCTTCTGTAGGAGAAGTCACAGAAGATGGAGTTGTTGCGTCCTGCCAGCCTCCATTAGCCTGAAAGGAGAAACACAGTTCAACGGGTACACGTCTACATATTAATTCTACTCCCCGATTTAAAATACCAGATGACAACATGAGAGCAAAGATGCATTAGCGAAATGTATTTTCTAAACCCACTTTGGCAGCACTTTGAAGCATGTGTTAAAGTGGGATTAAATGCATGTAAAACAAATCCATCCCACCAAGTAAAGACTTGGCAATAAATCAGCACACTGAGGGAGGGCTCTGCCAGTCTGAAGCTGGCACCAACCTCAGCCTGTGATTTGCTGGTAAAGAGGAGGTGACTAGAAAAGAAATCTTTTAAGAAGGGAGCAGTAGAGAAGTCAGGGCAATGCCTCAGCAAGACCTTGGGTCCATGGAGTACAAACTTCAGCCTGGCTTAATCCTCGTCTCTATTGAGAAGAACTGCCCGCCCTTTTTCACACAGGCTGACAGTCAGCTACTGTAATCCCGGGAAAATGAAGGCCAGGCCTTCCCTCCAAAGAGGATCCTCCAGAACGAAAACGCATGAACTGTGGAGGGGCACACACTATTCAAATCTGCATTCCAATTATCGCTAACGGGAGCTCCTATCTGGGATGTTGCTACCGCTTTCCACAAGCCACTGGGCCTTCCTGCCTCAGGTCTGCATCAGCAGTAACAGTACTCAGAAACAAATTTGCCTCATGTCTTGGCCTATCGAGGCAATTGCTGAAATCAATGTCTGATCAGATTTCTGCTGTGGCAGACAGCTTGTCGCTACATATTTCTATGTCAGTCAAGAGGGAGGTGCAGGGCTTGTGAGTTGGGGAACACTGAGTGGAAGTGACGGGGCAGGCCTTTCTGGAGAGAAGGCGAGGGCGAGCTGGCTGACACCCAGCGCCCGCGGCTCAGAGGGGCCTCATGCGAGGCTGCCCCAGGTCCGGACCTCCCACACCCATGTCAGTGTGGCCATGAGGTTCCCCGGTCCTCCTGCATCCCTCACATCCATCTGCAACTTCTGAGAGGCCACCCAAAATGTCTTCCTTTAGGCCTGTGTCAGCAGGCTTCTGAGAACTCTCTAGATTCCCTGTGCAGCCTGGTGCTGGCTGCTAGATGAGCCGTGTGCTGGGAATTCTTCCTTCTCCCGTGATCGCTGTTCTTGGAGAACTCCCTTTCCTCCCTAGGATCACCCACAGAGATGACCAGAGCCAAAGGGAAAGGGATATTCAGGTTTGAGGCGTTCAGGTTAGGAAAAAAACCAGAGTCAGCAGTGTATTTCAAAGCCTCAGTAGTGCAGGGCGGATGCTGACATGCTTATGTGTATTTGTGTGGACGCTAAGAAATCCTCTTCTCTATCTAAAAGGTATGCTATGAGAGTTTTCACCCTCAGGTATGAAAATCTACTTAGAAAAAGAAAGACTCTTATGCAGATACAAGTCTGAAGACATTCCATCTGAAGTAAACATCATTCCTCTTTTATCCAAATTTATAAACAACAAATGTACAATATTTTTACCCAGCCTGGCAGCTGGAGGAGAGGTTGTCAGCAAGCATTCTTTTTTTTCAAAATAAATTAATCCTTACTCTGGTGGTTTGAGATTATGCACTGTATTATACAGCAGCGCCTTATCAAGCCTCATCAGTGAAGATGGAATTCATGTCTGTAAAACGCTGCAGGCAATCACAGTTTCATATTTTATCATGTTGATAAGGATATCGCACATTCTCTGAAGCATTTCAAAACACTTAAATGAAAAAGGAGAAATGCAACTAAAAGGCTTTTTATATGGTTTGTTGTGGGTTATTATGAGTTATTTATAAACCCAAAAAGAAAGATTTGACATTTCAAATGTAAAAGATTTGAGTATTTAATGGTCCTTTTTCCCCGTTACAATTGAACATCCTCAATCACTTTTTAAATCATTAATATTTTACTCTCATAGCAAGTCAAGGCCCTAAAAAGGGAGAATTGTGTCCATTTTCTTCCTGACTCTACCACCATGTGATGGGTGGTTCATTTCCTCCCTAAATCTGGAATCCCAGCTCCACCCTGATGACCTAATCCCCCCCACCTCCCCAACCCCCCACCCCATTTTCCATCCATGTCGGGGGGGGGGGGGGGGAGTTAAGCTGAATTGGCTACGAAAGTTCAAATCAGTTCCTCCATAATTAAAACCTGAGAGGCAGTGTGTCTTCCATGCTGACAGCACAGCAAACTGCTCTGAAGAGCAGAATCCTTTGTGTAGCCTTTGTTGATCTTTTGGGCCCTCCAAGGCTGTCCCCTTCGCCTGAGCTGTGTGGGGGAATTTTTCCTGCTGCTCGATTCTCAGATAAATGACCTGTTCTTCACCTTTTTCCTGGACCCACACGGCAGAGGCAGTAGGAGATGGCACCTTGATGGACAGGTGTTTTAGCCCCTATTGATGATGCACTCTCGACATCTGTGAGGACTTCTAAGGGCATGTAAGCAACAAGTGTTTAAATTCATAAAATAAGAGGGTAGTGAAGACGCTGCCTTCCCTACCTGCCCACAGATGAGAAGCCAAGTCAAATGGCCATTAATTTATTTATTAGTCGCCATTTACCTGACACTATTTCTACAGCTCTTCACATGTGGTTCCCCAGAGTACTCACATTTAAATTATGTGGACTGTACAGTGAATTTCCTCCAAGGCCATCACTGTAGCCTCCCGTCTGATTGATAACATGACGGAGGGTATCCACCTAGAAGTGAGACGAAACAAAATTCATCATCACAAATCTATTAAAACATCATCACTTACAAAAGGAAACAATTTAAATTATGTGTGCCACGTGGGTTTAGCATCTTCAATGAAAGACAAATTATCAATCAAACGTGACTGGCAGAATTTCAACCATTCTTTGCACGTTTAAACTCACACATCTTTTATGCCAGAAACAGTAATGTCTTCATGGCAATGCAAACTTTCCATCTACACCGACCAAATGTGTGTGGTGGCTGTGGGTGAAATCTACTTTAAATGTGTATACTGATCTCTCTCTCACACACACATATACACGCACATGCATGCGCACGCACATACACACACACACACACACCTATGTGCATAAAAACTGTTCTCAATAGGATGAGAAAAAAGTTGAACCTGGAATATATTTTAAGAACTTAGGTTTTTATATTCTGACTTAAAAAAACACAGACATGAAACAGTAATCTATTTGTAAATCATACACTCACTGGTACACACAATTTTTCTGGTCTATTTTGGTACAAAATAAGATGCCCCTAACCCCTCTCCATGAGCTCAAGCCAGAGCCGAATGCATTCACAAAGTTGATCAAGTTTGAATCATCAAAAGTCGCTGTTCGCTTGACTTCTCGTTAAATTAAATGTGGGGCTGATGGGTCACGTCTGGAAGCACCCAGCCCAGGTCCTGCACAGATGTGCAGGCCACTTCCACGGGGTGAGAGCAAGGAGTTTTGAGCCCAAACCCTACCCTGCCAGAAAGGCCCCAGGCGGGGCATTTCTCCTACCTGTGATTGCACATTGGCTCCGACTTGGGACCCTTGGTAAGAATCCCCATTCAGACTCTGCATGTTCATGAACATGTCCCCAGAATTTGGGAGGTTAAAAGAACCAGAAGAACCTGGAAAGGAAAGAGTTAAGTGGCTGAATAACAGAGAGCTACACACAACCCTCACAGACCTAGAGGCGGGAAAGGAGGACAGGCACAGGAGGGAAAGGTCTGCACAACATGAAGCATTTCCGGGCTAAGAGGATGGAGAGTAACGGCAAAGAGCTAAGTCCCGAGTCACGTTACAGCTAGGAGAGCCCTACCAATGGGGAAGCTCAATAAGAAACAAAGAGAAAATCAAAACAAACAGAAAACACCCAGTAGCTGGCCTGGCACCATCCCGTTTTAGCTCCAGGATCTGGTCACTAATACGCTCTCACCATCATTCCCTCCATGGTGGACAACTACCCAGAGAAGAAACATTTTTCTGAAGCTCGTTCTAAGCCATAATTCTACCTAACTTCCATCTGTTTTCAGGTTCCATTAAAAACCCCGGGGGGCGGGGGGAAGAGAGAAAGACCACAAAACAAACAGAAAACTCCCCCATTTCTGAATTTTTAAAGATATATATTAATAATATGAATTGCTTCTCAAGTCTATCTGTTTGGACTAGCTGCACAACTTTCATTGTCACTCAAGTTCCCTGTAATTTTAAGATGTTTCTAATTCCATCACAAATGTCACATAAAATTTAGGTATGAGGAGCCAAGATATTGCACCCATGTATTAAGTCCCATATCCCTCACAGCTAACCACCCACCAATCCTAGCAAGCCAGCACAGGTGCTGAGGAAATGCTAAGAAGGGCAGCAGACAAGTCTGTGACCGCATTAGGTAGAAAGCAGGACTGTACTTCACTCCAACATTCTAGCCTCATTGCACAGCAACAGATAAATGTCCCACTTCTGCTATTTCATTCTCTGACAGGCACTATTGACCTTAAAATGATATAAGAATATAGTTAAAGTAATCATTAGTGGTGGCACTTTGCCTAATCTGCTGAATTAAAAACCACTACAAAGTGTGAAAGTTCCAAAACCTACCAGTAGCGAGTGAACTCACTGTAACAGTAGGTTTCTACAGGCTCTGGCCATTCAGTCATTCCCCATCCCAGGAGCAAGCCTGCATTTTTACACAATTCTTCCTTTATAAAGCCACCGTGCCCTCAGTAGGGCTCCTACTTCCTGACCTGTGGGACAGGGCTTTGTGGCCTAAGGCTGCCTGGGCTGAGCAGGGAGTGAGCGCCCAGTACGCACCAGAATTTGGCGTGGTGGGCGAATTGGTCTGGTTGTTCTGCACAGCTGCGGCCACTGCGTGTGCGGCTGTCACGGCTGTCTTTGCAGCGTAGAGGTTGGCTTCTTCCTGAAACTTGCCAATATTCTTCTTGTACCTGATTCGTTTGTTGCCAAACCAGTTGGATACCTACAAATCACAGGGTCATGAGTGAGGAGAAGAGAGGTCAGAGGGGGGAAAAGTCAAACTTATAGTAACTGTTGGACACCAAGGGGATCCCTTGGGAGACACTCAATTCTGAGCCTGAAATCATACCCTGTGGATAATGCATAATGGTTTTGGGGGTTCACTTTCTCTTTTTCAAATCTCTCAACACTCTTGGAATGATACTGCTTCTTGGAGTTAGCCACAGCAACACTAAAATGGCTGTAAGCACTGTTTGTTCATAAAAGAATACTCAATTGGTGTATACCTATTAGTATATAAGTGATCAGTCCCCCCCTAAAAGTAGCTGAAAGCTAAAAGAAACATTTGTTAAGTTAGGTAAAAAAATAAGAAATAATTGAGAAAGAATGGCTATTCTTTCTGGGTCTGGGACAATTTTGGCAGCTGTACAGTAGAATCATGTTTGGTTTGCTGAAAAGAGTAACATCAATTAGTAATGGATGAAAAATCCCTTTGTCTCCTGCCTTAGAAGACACGTCTGTCTGCCAACAGAACTGCTTGAGCTCTGCCAGTTAACAAGGGAGAGGGTCACAACTTGAAAACTCAAATGACTGCAGTAAAGTCAAATGCAAATACACAGGAGCGGCTCTGATTCCATCCAGTGGACTATCCTTTTGCAAACTACTTACAATGCTTCATACCAGGGCACATGGGAGAGATTTCTAAAGAGGATTTTGTCAACAAGCAGAGGCCAGCACATCTCACTGACAGCAAAACTTCAGCCCAAGTTATGGCTCAGTTACAATATGTGTTCAGGCTCTTATAGCTGAGCTATATAAAGAAGCTAAAACCCACACAGCAATTTATAAGAAGGTACCAACTGCTACATAAAAGGCTCTGACCTCTCTTGTTAAAGTAACAGTTAAAAAAATACTTTTCAATAATTTTTTAATATGTCAAAGGGGCATGTTGCTATGGTATCAGGCTGGTGAGTCACTGTTTTATCCTGAACAGCTATTCAGGGCCCTGAGGAAAAAGGAGTGGTATGAGCCCTCCAATCCAATTTATGCCAACAGGCAGGCTTGTTCACCATCTTTGCCAAGTCTTTAATTGCTTGGGAAAAG